>NC_041404.2:6867500-7150000 GCF_900747795.2 Erpetoichthys calabaricus | reverse complement strand
GTACTGGTAGCATGAGACGGCACCTGCAGCCGATTCAGGTTGAACAGGTAGTCCAGCTACTCCAGGATGGCATATCCATACATGCCATTGCAAGAAGGTTTGCTGTGTCTCCCAGCACAGGTCTTAAGAGCATGGAGGAGATACCAGGAGACAGGCTATTACATGAGGAGAGCTGGACAGGGTCGTAGAAGGGCATCAACCCAGCAGCAGAACCAATTTCTGCTCCTTTGTGCAAAGAGGAACAGGAGGAGCACTTCCAGAGCCCTACAAAATGCCCTCCAGCTGGCTACTTGTATACATGTTTGTGACCAAAGTGTCAGAAAAAGACTCCATGAGGATGACATGAGGGCCCGACATCCTCTAGTGGGACCTATGCTCTTAGCCCATCACCGTGCAGCTCATTTGGCATTTGCTAGAGAATACCACAATTGGCAGCTCTGCCACTGACTCTCCGTTCTCTTCACAGATAAGAGCAGATTCACACTGAGCACATGTGACAGATGTGATAGAGTCTGGAGACACCATGGTGAACGTTATGCAGCCTGCAACACTATCCTGCATGACCCGTTTGGGGGTGGGACTGTGATAGACTGGGAAGGTATATCCTTGGAGGTTCGCACAAACCTCCAAGTGCAAAGCAATGTTACCCTGAGTGCTGTTAGGTACCGGTAATGAAACCCTGAGAGCCATTGTCAGACCTTACATTAGTGCAGTAGGGCCTGGGGTCCTCCTGGTGCAGGACAATGCTCGGACTCATGTGGCCACAGTGTGCAGGCAGTTCCTGGATGATGAAGGCATTGATGCCATTGACTGGCCCACACATTCCCCAGACCCAAGTTCAACTGAGAACCTCTGAGACATTATGGATTGGTTTATCCAACATCACCAAGTAGTGCTACAGACTGTCCAGAAGCTCATTGATGCCCAGATCCAGGTCTGGGAGAAGATCCCCCTAGGACACTATCTGCCATCTCAGCAGGAGCATACCCAGATGTTGTCGGGAGTGCATACAGGCACGTGGGGGCCATACACACTACTGAGTTACATTATGAGTTGCTGTGATGAAGTTCACGCAAGTTGGATCAGTGAGTGATTTCAATTTTTGACTTTGGTTTTTGGTGTGATGTTGAATCCAGCTCTTAATGGGTAGGTGATTTTGGTTTCCATTGACCGTTGTTACATCATCACAAATTACACAATATTACTCAGTAAAGATTTTCCACTTGAATATTTCATTCATCAAGATCCAATGTGTGATTTAAGTATTCCCTTAATTTTTTGAGCTCCCCAAACCCGACACAAACAGACACTAGTCCAACAATACGTAGGCTTTATTTTACTTGCTCCCTAATCTCCGCAGCACACTCTGGTGGCACCCATAGAATCCAACAGGGCAGTGCCAAACTCCAACTCCCATGGAGCCCTGTGGGAATCTGAGGCACCCCTGCAACCCAGGGGGGCTTCAACCTAGCGCTCTCGAGGGGTAATGCCCCTCTCCCTCAGTCCTTCCAGCATATGGGTGTCCTGGCCGGGTAAGGATTCTAGATATATATATATATATATATATATATCCACATATATATACACATATAACTAGACACACACATCTAGTTATACAATAACTATTCAAAGAACAGCTGTAGTTGCTAGGGCACCAATTGAGGTAAAATCTACAACATATAATTGTGTTGAAAGGAAAAATAGTATGCTGCCTGGTTTTGGGTACAGTTCATGGCATTCACGTATATAGTTACAGTCATCAGAGGAAACAAGGGATTTATTTTCATAAAGGTATTAATTTTGGAATTTCATACCATTATTTGCTAAATTAGCTTTTAAAACATGACCTGCACTTTATTTTTTATACAATTACAGAATATAGTTGGTAAAAAAAACAAATTACAGTTTGAAAATGTTTTGCTTTACATATACAGTAGTCTCAAATCAGCCTAATATCTTTATGTTGTTAGAGGAAGCACACACATACATACAGAGAGCTTGCAAACTGCACAGTAATAGAGCCTTGAGAGTAGTGGGGACTTGAGATCAGGGATTAGGCACTGACCCACTATGCTGCCTGCATGAATACATATAGCTATAAAATTCAGTTGTAATCTAGGCATTATTCATAAAAAAGCCGTCTTGACTGCTGTTCCCACAATGAAAGGTGCAATATAAAATTAATATCAATGATGATTTAATTAAAAATAATTACATCAAATTTAATTTAAAATTAATTAAATGAAAGATGGTTTTAAGCTTTCAGATATATACAGTACATATACATATATGTTTAATAGGCCTAATAAAGAAAAATTATTTTATACAGAAGGAAAAACTCAATTTGATTTACTTTAGATCCACGCAGACCAAAACCGTTGCCTTGACAGATGTTGCAAAGTATTAAGTTATATTTAAATAGAATTATTAAAATAAAAAAAAATGTAAAATTGTATAATTGAAAAAGGGTGATCAATTGAATTATCTGACCATTATTTTCCCAACTTATTACAAATGCGCAGAATTATTAACTACTTGCATCTGCCTAGCTGACAAATATATCATGGCAAAATAAGATTTTTATTATAATGATTTTTTTTTTAAGGTTGATAATTCTTTTTTTTTAACAAATAAGCACACACTTTCAGTACAGCAAACTTACAAAAAACACTTGACCAGGAGATAGTAACATATGCCATGAGCCATAGCACCTGCACTTCATAACAGGTAATCCACTTGAAGCTATGCATGTTTGGGTTTAGCAAGTGCTTCAATGGGAGACCAACCAGGCAAGTTTGATTTTCTGCTGGAATAGGTGTTGGTAAGGCCCATGTGGTTGGGGAAGGGTGGAATGGGGGTATTTAGGCATTTATCCTGTGGTCTGTGTGTGGATCCCAATGTTCCAGTGCAGAGACGTGAACACTATGCTGTAAAAAGTGTCTCCATCCTTTGAATGAGTTATAAAACCAAGGTCCTGGATGTCTGTGGGTAAAAAACATACAAGGGCATCTTTATGAATATAGTAGGGTGTTGCCTGATTTTCTGACTAAATTGTCCACTGTGGCCTGGTATTTGTAGCCCCCTAATTATCCTCTGTCTTTTATTTACTAACGGTCTCTCTCACAACTTCACCAACGGCTAATGGCTAATGTGCTGACGCATAAATGGCTGCTATTGCATCATCCAGGTTGTAATTACACATTGGTGGTGGTTGAAGTAGTTCCCCACTGTCTATGTAAAGCACTTTGAGCATGTTATAAAAATGCTATAAAAATGTAAATAATTAATTAATTAATTTAATAGTAATATCCATCTACTTGGGATACAAGTTCAGTGAATCAACAGAAAAATAAAATGGGAAAGCCAGTGCCGGAGAGGGTGCCTATGTTCCTTTTTTAACAAATGTGCCAATCGTTATCACAAGATCAGATCTATGCTCTTCTTTTCTGTGTCCAGTTGTGTTGGATGACATAATTTCTGCAGAAGTCTGGTAATCCCTCTTCTTCTTCTTTCGGCTGCTCCCGTTAGGGGTTGCCACAGCGGATCATCTTCTTCCATATCTTTCTGTCCTCTGCATCTTGCTCTGTTACACCCATCACCTGCATGTCCTTTCTCACCACATCCATAAACCTTCGCTTAGGCCTTCCTCTTTTCCTCTTCTCTGGCAGCTCCTCCTCTGCACATGTCTAAACCAACGCATTCTCGCCTCTCTGACTTTGTCTCCCAACCGTCCAACTTGAGCTGACCCTCTAATGTACTCATTTCTAATCCTATCCATCCTCGTCACACCCAGTGCAAATCTTAGCATCTTTAACTCTGTTACCTCCAGCTCTGTCTCCTGCTTTCTGGTCAGTGCCACCGTCTCCAACCCATATAACGTAGCTGGTCTCACTACCGTCCTGTAGACCTTCCCTTTCACTCTTGCTGATACCCGTCTGTCACAAATTACTCCTGACACTCTTCTCCACCCTTTCCACCCTGCCTGCAGTCTCTTTCTCACCTCTCTTCCACAATTCTCATTACTCTGTACTGTTGATCCCAAGTATTTAAACTCATCCACCCTCGCCAACTCTACTCCCTGCATCCTCACCATTCCACTGACCTCCCTCTCATTTACACACATGTATTCTGTCTTGTTCCTACTGACCTTCATTCCTCTCCTCTCTAGAGTATATCTCCACCTCTCTAGGGTCTCCTCAACCTGCTCCCTACTATCGCTACAGATCACAATGTCATCAGGAAACATCATAGTCCACGGGAACTCCTGTCTAATCTCGTCTGTCAACCTGTCCATCACCATTGCAAATAAGAAAGGGCTCAGAGCCAATCCCAGATGTAATCCCACCTCCACGTTGAATGCATCCATCACTCCTACCGCAGACCTCACCACTGTCACACTTCCCTCGTACATATCCTGTACAACTCTTATGTACTTCTCTGCCACTCCTGACTTCCTCATACAATACCACAACTCCTCTCGAGGCACCCTGTCATATGCTTTCTCTAGGTCCACAAAGACACAATGCAACTCCTTCTGGCCTTCTCTAAACTTCTCTATCAACATCCTCAGAGCAAACATTGCATTGGTGGTGCTCTTTCTTGGCATGAAACCATCCCTAATGGTCTTGAATTTCAAACTCAGGAATTAGCATTATTAATTACAGACTCAATGTCAGAAATTAATTAATAATTATAAAAGTAACACATTTTATTTACTGTATATAGCACCCTTCCCACGCTCAAGGCGCTTATTTAAACTGCAGGGTATATGTAACATTGGGTACAAATATTTCTACATAGAACACTAAACAGACAAATACAGGAGATACAAAGCATTAAACAGAGTAAAAGACAACAAACCAAAGTAAAATACTAAATTCAAAGCAAAGAGAAAAACCTGAAAAAATAACCTAATTTGTGATATAACAGACACACAAATTATCCTGAACATCTGGACAGAGAGGTAAACTGAAAGAAGGGCAGAATGTTAGGTTAAGTTAAAAGCCTTCCTGAACAGATGAGTTTTAAGTTGTTTTTTAAAGGAATAAATGGAGTCAGCTGATCTAATTAATTTAGGGCGGTCATTCCAAAGTCTGGGCGCTATAAAGCTGAAAGCCCTGTCACCCATATTGTACAGCTTAGTGTGGAGCACAACAAGATTGCCAGAATCACAGGACCTTAGTAGTTCAGTAGGTTTGTAGGTTAATAATAGAATTTTATATTCAATTCTGTAAAACACAGGAAGCCAGTGAAGTTGAAACAGGATGAGTGTGATGTGCTTGAGGTTGTTGGTTCATGTAAGGACTCTTGCAGCAGAGTTTTGAATCAACTGGAGCTGTGATATAAGGTTAGAAGGGACACCTGTAAGTCGGGAATTACAATAATCGATGTGGGATGTGATAAAAGCATGTGTCATATCCCACCAATTCCTTATTCCACCTTGGTGCTTTGTAGAATCCTCAGGGTGGGGCTGGACAAGCCACTTGGCAACATCAAGTAAATACACTTTCACTTTCAGCTTCTTTTAAAGACTAAGAGCTCTGTTGGTTTCTCCATGTTCAATGTAGATTAGAGTTCTGTTTTCTTCTCCTTCTGCATCAGTTTTTAAATATCAAGTATCTTATTTTCACTTTATAGCAATTTATTTAACATTTTCTCAATAATTTTATTTAATTCTATATTTTGGTTTTGATTTTATACAAAAAAATCTGTTTAAAGTCTCTAATGTTTTTAAACATACAGCATATGCAGCTTGTCACCTTTAGATAGCTACACTGAATATTTGCTGCTGCAGGCATTTCAAGTTCAGGGGCCTCATGTATAACGCCGTGCGTAGAACTCACACTATAACATGGCGTAAGCACAAAAGCGGGATTGTGCGTACGCACAGAAAAATCCAGATGCAGGAATCTGTGCGCACGCATACTTTCACGTTCTTCTACTACATAAATCCCGATTTGCGTGAAAAGTAATGCACGTGCACGCGCCTTCTGTCCCGCCCCAACTCCTCCCAGAATTACGCCTCTTTGAATATGCAAATCAATATAAATAGCCTTCTGTGAAAAGACAATGGGAAAACCACGGGGTTAAAATATAAGAATTTCAGCGAATACCAAGTGGAGGCAAAGGAAAAACGTACTATTTGTTGGTTTAAACAGTGGTATAATCAACAAAAGGAAGCTGATCGAGTGACAGAGTGTCGGAGAAACTCGAAGGCTCAACTTCACAAAGTCGCACAGTGCCCGAAATAAAAAAGAAATCACATATCAAAGTCGCCGTGAAAAAGCGAGTCGTAGCCCACCGTCTGAGTGTCATATGAAAGCTTATTAGGGTACAGACAAAAAAAAGGCACACAGTGGGGAAAAAAGCACGAAATGTCAACTTTAATCTCGAAATTTCCACTTTAATCACGTAGTTTATTTTGCCATTAAAGTAGAACATCATAAACTTCATCTTAAAATCGTTTAATTTCCTAGTTTCTCAAATCCCATTGTAACTAAAGTGGCATGTTAAATGCTTTGTTCTGTATTTGATCTTCTATGTGCTCTGTGTGTGTGAATCACTACCTGCTTTTTAAACGGGCTTTCTCTTTCTCCGACAGGACACATAATCCATTACATTCGTGATATTACAGCTCTCTGAATAATTAAAATACTGAGATGTATACGTGATATCTTTTTCATGATGATAGGAATGAAAGCATGTTATTAAACATGGGAACACGGTGGCGCAGTGCTTGTTCATGTCTCACGCAAGAGGCTTGCTGCGCCATGCGCAACCTTCAATGAAATAATTTATCACAGCAGTACTATCTCTTTCAAACGTACTAACCTCCAATTCCTGTCCTTACTTTTGTTTCTCCAAAAACTCAATCGCCACACAATAAGCTATGTAATAGACGTGAAGCCATCTGTAAGCTTAGAACTTCGATTCTTCAAAACTTTTAAGGAACATTGAAATATCTTAGTAGTACGTGTTTAATTATTATATCTGTCTATCTTTCCAGTGTCGCGTCAGCACCAGCAAGAATACAGCGCAAGGCAGAAACAATTACTGAACTAGCTAGCGCTGCGGCACCGTGTCCTCACATGTTTAATTATTAACAATACAGATTATTTAAATGAAGTTAAAGTTTTATCTGTATAATATAATCAACATGTTTTGCTGCATTTCGTCTTAGAAATGAATACCGTCATCACATGTAAATACGCGCTTTATAAAGTGGCGCAGGTTGTGCAATATTATAACTGTAGTGCAAGTTTACAGTGAGGTGATTGTACTTATAAGTACAAACAGTTCTACAGGGAGCACTTGATGGACTGATTTAGTGCGTTTAGAGTTCTTGGGATGAAACTGTTTCTAAACCGCGAAGTCCGTACAGGGACTAAAGCGTTTGCTGTGGCTCAGGCAGCATCTGCTTCATGCTGTGTACCGATAATTCTCTTTCCAATCAGCTGCTGCTGTGATTTCCCACTCAGATACAGTGATATAAATACTCCGAGTGGTGCAGTGAGAGTAATGTGGAAAAAGATGATCTGCTGTGGCAGACCTTAAACGGGATCAGCTGAAAGAAGATGCAGTGAGAATTACAACGCTAAAGCAGTTATGGTATGTGGAATACTATGGCTATTCCCTGGACCATTATATTGCTGCAGGTTAATTACAATCAGATGCATTACACTAATAAACAATATGCAGTTAATTTCAGTGTATTTATAAAGCCGCGCCAGGAATGTGGATTTAAGAATGAAAGGGTGATCACACAGGAACAGTAGCACTGCTTTGACACTGGGTGCCGCCAGTCTGCAAAACCGGGCGGATAAATTGCGTACGCCAAGGAATGAGTTACCGTGGAAATGTGCGTGGCTTTACGCCAAGTTTAGGTTTTATACATCGCGATTTGAGCGTGGAAACATTCGTACGCAACATTTCTGTGCGTATGCACCGTTTATACATGAGGCCCCAGGTCTGTGGTATTCTCGTTGTGGCTGTGATCTTCATCCCAACCAGTTTCTTCTTTTAATTGGACTGCTCCATTAATTAAGCTTCCTGTTATTTGCCAGTTTCTGTGTTTTCTTGTGACAATCCTGAATTTAGAAACCCATAACGTTAAAATCATTACTAGTTGAAGCAAGCATTTTTGTGTATTAGACAGGGATGAATCCATTCTTTTTATCTTGCTTGTTTTTAATATTCAGGTTACTTAAGCAATTATTTAATAATAAGTTCACAAGTGGATAACACCGAAGTAGCTGTTGCTCTTTAGAGTTCAGTGTCATTTTCACCAGTGTGTGATTTGCTCATTGTTAATTATCAGTATTCACATACAATTAAGAGAGCAAACTCATCTTAAAAGGTGAAGATAATAAAAAAGAGTTAAGCATTTAAATCTATGGCAAACAACTCTTAATTATCTATTACTTATTACTTCACTGTTCTGAATGCAAAATAAGAAAATGAAAAACAGGTCAGCTAATTAAACGAGAACAAAGAAAGGTAGGAATGACTCACTCATTGAGAAACTGGTTGGAACAAAATCCTGAAGCCACAGGACTGAATTTGAAAACCCCTGCATTAAGGAATGTTAAATTATACTTCGGTGATCAACCCCCAGTTGTGGACAGAATATTAGTAAAATCTGCAAATGTACAAAAGAAAAATGATTATTTATTGGAGTCAAAATCACAAAATTCTATAAATATGTAAAAGAAAAATAAATTATTATTTAACGGAGTAAAAATCGTGAAATGAGAATAAAATATTTACTCTCTTACTGATTGGAGTATTCCCGTTAAACTGAGGGCCACTATGCACAATGTGTATTTATAACAGACTAAATAAACAATCCATTTGTTTTAACTGACATTCTTATAGAAAAAAAATGCTTTTTTAAAAAATGACTTATTTAAATAACAGGAAAAATCACATGAAAATCAAGTGGTATGCAATGGGTCATCGTAACTCAACCTTCTGCTAACTAAATCACCTAAATACAAACATTGGTGTTATGAATAGACAATTTTTTTTAATAGTTTGTTCCTGTGAAAGAAAGTTTACCCGATCAAAAATAAAAACCACAACTTTCTTGATATTAAAAACCACACTTTCTTCATATTCTAGTTAATAATTTAAAAACGGAATAAGAATCTAAAAATCTAACAACATCACATTAAAGTTCGATAAATTCTGAAAAGAATGATACCAAACATATATATGTAGGTTTTAAAATAAGCCCGATTAAAAACGTGATATAAAACCGACACATAAAATCATTGCACTTTTAGGCTTAGGATTTTCTATATAAAGAGTAGATTGCTAGCAGCATTGATAAAGTGTTATTTACTTAGAATTTTTAACAATTCAATTGAGCTGAAAATACACAGCAGTTCTGCATTCCAGTTGTGCATCTCTAACCATACAAAACACTGGCTACATTTCTGTCCCAAAATTCTGCCAGTCAAATTGTATTTTGATATTTTTAAACATATAAAAAGCAGTATATTCTGTATAAATAAGTTATGACAGCCCTTTGACATTATACTATATGATTAGGTTTCCACTAGATAATAATGTGCATTATAATAAGTGCAAAGATGCAAAAGAAGGTGTAATTCAGAGGATATTTTTTGTACAAGAAGGAGTAAACAAAAAGTAAAGCACAGGAAACTATAAACCAGTTTCCCATTCCTTTCTTTCCTTTCAAAATTCTCACAGCTAAAGTCTTTGTATATTATACAAGGTTATTCTAACAAATTTTGTTTGTGACTGTAAAGCAGAAAAAAAATTATCTTAAAAGTTTTAAAAGAGAATCCAGCATAGAAAAGACTTAAATAAGCATTTTGTTTTATGGAATTAAATCATTGACAAAACCATATGGATATTTTTCTTTTAATTTTTTTTTTGGTTAAGTAGACTGAAAGGGTACACCTGTTTTGATAATTTTGACATTATGTACTTTACTGCTCTCTTTTTCTTGTTTTTGTTAACTGTGCACAGTAATTATGAAAGCTGTTCACTCAGCTCGTTTTAATTTACTTCACTGTATACAGTAAATGGTATTGGCTTCATTGTCTCCAGTGTTTGGAATGAAGTAGCTTTGAGAGCTTGTTCAGTCAAGCCCAAGTACTTTGAGTGGTTGTTTTGTTCAAATAATGTAATTATTGTCTATTTTTAATTTACTAAGAAAAGTAACAACCTTGTTAAACACATTTTATCTGACAGGATCATGTTCATAATAAATTCTGTCAGAAAAACAACAGCAGAGTAAAAGGGATTTCCTAAACCATGAATTTACATAGCCTAAAGTAAGCAAGTAAGAAATTAAACTTTTCAGAAAAAAGAAAAATTAGTAGACCTTTGTATGAAAAAAGAGAGACTACACATCAATTTACTGATGCAGTTCTTAATCTCAGCTGTTTACCAACGTGTTGCTAGTTCAACAAAGGAAAAAAATTGATTTTGGTACATAATCATTTTATTATTATTATTATTATTATTATTATTATTATTATTATTATTATTCTATCTATCTATCTATCTATCTATCTATCTATCTATCTATCTATCTATCTATCTATCTATCTATCTATCTATCTATCTATCTATCTATCTATCTATCTATTCACACACAGTTACTATGTGAACTCAGAATTTCCTGATGATGACATGCATATAAACTTCAAAATATCCCTGGCACAGAACATGCCACTTTGTTCTTACTCCTCATTGATGTTTTTATTTAAAATCTAAATAAAACACAAATTGTGACTTCACTGTTTCAGTGCTGAGGAGGGGTGCTGAGTAGAAGTCTAGTTGCAGGTGTGTCCATTGATCTATGCTTATAGAGTTCAGAATCATTACCTCAGGAGCAGCATGTGCAAGACAGGAATCAAATTCCAATGATATGTCATTCCATGACAAGGTACACACAGACACAGTGCAGTGTGAAGAGGTCAGCTTCAAGTCTCCTAATACTGTAACATATCTTTGAACTGTGGGATAAAAGCTGCAGATCCCAGACAAGTAGAGGTAAGATTCACACATGAGATGTCTTTTTCTCAGAAAGAAACCTGGGCATCGGAATGTGAATTGTACTAGCGACACCATCATGCTTCTTGCAAACCTCCAAAGAAAAATAATTATATAAAAAAATTAAAGCCACGTATTATGAGAAAAAGCAACTGATTACCTGCTGTGCCTTGAATGATAGTGTAATCAGTATGATATTCAGAGGAAAGGCAGCTTTGACTTTAATAGTCGGATTATAACTTAAAATTATTAATATGTCAATAAGGGGAAGCCACCATGCTTGGTCAGAATGTAACAGCTGTACAATATCACGCAGCATTTAAATGGAGAGCATATGCATTTGTGGCAGTATATGCAAACTTTTGCTTGTTGGGTTATATTTCGTAATTATCATTTATTACAGATATTCTAAATTGTAAAACAATGCTTTTTTTCAAATTCATAGAGTGAAAGATAAAATGCTAGATAAGCTCAAGAATGAATTGAACTCCTGTCTATCCAAAAACTTCCAAGGGGTGAAGAATAATAAACAATTATTCAGTTATAGAGCTTATAAATATGTGCATGTGTAGCAGTTCTTTTTTTATAAGAAAATCACACAGTACATATAAGCATTAACACTAGAATATCAGAAGCCTACGAAAATATTTGTAATGCCGGGCCACCTTAAATTCCCTTGCATGTCCTCATCGGCATCTTTGTTTTGCAAATGTGTCAATCAGCACAAGCAGCAAGCAGCCTGCTCACTCATCCACCACCAAGGCAGCTTAAGTCAGACAAAATTCTCACAGCTAAAGTCTCTTTATTTGGTAGTTAGGTGTCTGGAATTGTATTGGGTAAATAATATATCGTTATTTGGAATGCATACATTTATTTTACAGTAAGTGACAAAACATGGCTTCACTGATAAGGGCTAAGATGCGGGCAGCCTTGAGTAGATCGGTGCGGCGTTTTCCGAGAGTTTGGAAGAAAGTAAAAATACAAGCTTTTAACAGTTACTGTTATAAAGCTTAAAACTAGGTTGTTTAATACATTTTGCAGTAACTTCATTATTATAATGATTGATAAAGAAGCATTGACATATAAACTTAAATGCTGTCTAAAATATATATGCGTGCTAACGTGAAAACCCAAAAACACAGACAGCCGTGCCATTAGGCAGTGACACATAGGCGCACACTGTCTCTGACTTGCCAGTACTGGGGCTGAGCTTCTGGGAATGTAAGCAGGCGGCTTTAGGTTCACAGACATCCACTTATAAGAGTGAAAAAACACTATCTTTTAATAATCATCTCTTAAACCCTTACATAGCTCAAGCTATCTAACACCATGCATTTTGCTTTAACTTGATTGCCTAAGTTATTGATAAGCCTTAATATATACATTTAAATGCCATCTAAAATGTTTATATGTTTTTGTGCTTAAATGACAGCTTGCTTAGTCTCTTAAAAATTAAAGGCTGGTGAACGCTTGTAAAGCTTGTTTAATCTTTTGTTCAGTCTTCTGTCAGTCGGAAGACTCAGCACCCGTGTTCCCAAAGCAAAAGTCTGCTTGCTCAGTTCCTTCAGAGAACACAACAACCTTGACTTACAGAAGTTCAAAACAAAGCAAGTGAAAAGACAGGCTGGCCTCAAAAGACAGCAGCCCTTATCCTAAAATAAATGGAGTATGCTTCAATTATATGGCTTTATTTGCTATTAGCAAGGCACATTGGTCCTTAATCTAAATTCTCAATACGTCCCATTTTCACTTCAGTGTAAATAAATGTAAATTATGATGTAATAAAGGCTAACTTTTGTAATGTTAAATGTTGTAATTAAACAGCACATTAATTGCAGCAGAACTACAATTATGAGTGGTCTTCAGGCTTTGTGAGATAGCATCGCTGTGTAGCTCGCAGGTTAAAGGATCAAAGTCACGTGAATTAAACACAGTTGAAGTGAGAGGTATTCTACCGATCAATGTGGCTCCAGCTATAAAGGACAAAGAATTGTGGGAAATTGAGCTGCAAAGCCCCACCAAATGACCTGCGCTACTTGCATGTTGACACCTTGAAAATGAAAATTCAGAGAGCAGCAGGTGGCACCAGAGCTTATTTGTGTGTTACTTTTTTTTTGCAGCTTCACTGCTGTTTAGGCTGAAAATGAAATTACAAATTGTATTATTTAATTTTATTTTAAATTTTTTTCAGCATTCTTGCACATAGACTTTGAAAATTAAATTGCAAAAGAGAGATTGCATTTTCATTTTCTGTTTTGCAGAAAATACCTCCCAAAGGAAACCTTTTTTTTTCATTCAAATCAATTCTCATATACACTGATGGGAGTCAGCTGTGTTTATTAATAACACAAATTATTTTAATCATATACATTAGGGTTCAAAACTTTGGAATCAAACTTTATAAGATAATCATTAAATTGTTTTCAAAATATATGCAAGATAATGTTGCAAATGGCTATTATTTCTTGAAATGACTGATTATAATCATGACTGTAAATCAACCATTAATCCAGTGTCCTAATGGTAAACTCTTTTAGCTCATCCTTAGTTAATCATGTTTACATGATAACTGATTATTAGTGAAAACTTGGGAATTGTATTAACACACCTGAAACCAGATAGTCTGGCAATCCTAAAGTTTATTTTCTGGTACAAAAACTGGACAAAATAAAATTGCTTTTTCAAGAAACACACCAGTCTACTGTATTGCTTTGCAAAATGAAGGAGATTTTAAGGAGACAGAAACTGAAGATGTTTTCATATAAAGGTGTCCACTACTGTCTTGAGACAAAATGACAAAGTGAATCTAACCAGAATAGATGAAGAAGGTTATTGCCCAGATGAACAACTTCATAAGAGGATAAGGACATCAGAGACTGTAATGTGAGAAACAAATGCCTTGCATGTCCTCAGTTGACCACTTTCTTAAATATATGGCAAATACCAGTGTCATCTGCAATAGTGAAAAGACCTATCATCGCTCCATCAGGAAATAAACAAAGAATGACTCTAGTATTAAAAAGATGACTCTGAGATGCAACCAAATTAAAAGAAAAAGTTAAAATGGGGGAAAAAAATTTTGAATCCCTCAGAAACCTCACGTCCAATGTCTGTGTTCTTTTGCCCATTTTAATCTTTTCTTTTTTTTGCTGTTGCCACTGAGCAGTATACAAATTTAATGATTTAAGACTAGGTATTCAAGATCCTGTTTTGTCTGGTAGGAACATATCCTAGGAAATATCAGTATTAAAAATCTGTATAAAGAGCCTCCCAACAAACTTGGTTTCCCCATTGAGGAGCAAGCAGCACTTGTATTCTTAATAATTTTCTGCGATAAGTGTAAAACTTTGAAGTGAATATTAGATCAGTGAGATTAGTAAAATAATTATACTAATGACACTTTACAAAAAAAGTCTAGCAAAATGATGCAGAGATATTAGGAGGATTCAAATCAATAAATATAACTGAAGAAAGGCAGTAGTGAATGAAAATAGAACAGAACAAAGAAAAGAACAAACCGGGGAGATAAAGAAGTGACAAAAAAACTCAGTAAGGAAAGGCAGTACGAGGACCTGATATTATGGCATGTAGAAAGGAATTTGGACAAGATGTTCTTTTTATGGCTAATGGAGCAGGTGTGATTTTGTCAACTACAGCCTCCTTTCAAGGTCTTAGTCTTAATATATATATATATATATATATATATATATATATATATATATATATATATATATATATATATATATATATATCCATCCATCCATCCATTTTCCAACCCGCTGAATCCGAACACAGGGTCACGGGGGTCTGCTGGAGACAATCCCAGCCAACACAGGGCACAAGACAGGAAACAATCCTGGGCAGGGTGCCAACCCACCGCAGGACACACACAAACACACCCACACACCAAGCACACACTAGGGCCAATTTAGAATCGCCAATCCACCTAACCTGCATGTCTTTGGACTGTGGGAGGAAACCGGAGCGCCCGGAGGAAACCCACGCAGACACGGGTAGAACATGCAAACTCCATGCAGGGAGGACCTGGGAAGCGAACCCAGGTCCCCAGATCACCCAACTGCGAGGCAGCAGCGCTACCCACTGCGCCACCGTGCCGCCATATATATATATATATATATATATATATATATATATATATATATATATATACAGTATGTGTGTTCAGCCAGGGGATAGTAAAGCCACCTTCTGCTTTAGATCTCTGTAGAGTCATTCTATTAATATATGGGGATTGTGAATTTCAGATAACAAGGTTAAACTTGACTCCCACTCATGTTTTATATTGTATATATGTGTGTGTGTGTGCATGTGTGTGTGTGTGTGTGTGTGTGCGTATTTGTGTATAGGGATGCACTGAAAAAGATATACTGTAGAAGCTCTGAGAGGATATTCCATTTATTCATGAAAAAGTGATAGACTAATTCAACAAAGCTGCTCCGCAGTTCAGATAACCTCTCTATATCTTGACCTATATGTGCCTCATTGAAACAAAATGTGTAAAAATGGAGACTCAGCATCTAATGCTGTTGTACAAGTTGGTGCACCTGTGTGCAATTTAACAAAGGGTATTTATCATGAAAACATTTCTGTGAATGTCATACAGTCTATTTCATTTAAAAATAGTATGAATGCTCTACATTCATTAATATTTTGCAGGATATCTGCATTACTTAAAATTATGTTCAAAGAGTTAACGTACACTGGACTTCAATGCAGACAGTTAGGTCTCAGTGTCAGTGTACTCATTTATTGGTGATTTCTACTGTGCATTTTCCAAAATTTTAAATATGGTTTTATACTTGAATTAAATAGATTACAATGATTCACATTTATTAATTATAATTTGCATTGTTCACTTTGTTATAACATTGCTCATAGTTTGTTTAAATAAGATTTTTATTATTTATGCTCAATGTGTTAATTGATGTGTTGAATAATTTTTTTTTTGTTTGTGTCATTTTCATTTAATTGGCTAACTGATGATGGGTTGATTCTTGATTTCTCCCAGGTGAAGTTAGATTAGCATGATAAATAACATCTGACCTAGAGGGCAGAGGCAGTAGACAAGGCTGTACAAGTGGGAAGTACACGGAAAGGGAAGTGCTGCAGGGTTGTTTGAGATCTTTTGCAATGTTGCCTACAGTTTTTAATTTTATTTGTTTTAAGCATTAAGATTTTATCTTTAATTCAGTTTGAAAATGATACAATCTTGGAGACATAAATTGAAGTATTTTTTTGATAACTGAGAAAAGGACTCTGGCTGTCAATGTTGAGTGCAAGAGGTGGTCCCTTGTGTAGAAGTGACTCAAGAGGCTTAAATTCTGGACACTACGCCAAGGAGGAAGGTCATGGAGGGAACTGGAGTGAAACTTAACATGAAGTTTCCAGATTAAACTGAAGTGGGAAGTTAACTTCTGATAGTGGTTTAGAATTCCTTTGGTTTGGTGGGCTATTTTTACTCCTGAAACGTGATGCTTTCTCTTTGTAGGTTGGTGGGTCCAGTGACAACCTAGAAAAAAATGGAGTATATTATTCTAGCTGTGTAAGCCTGTGCTGTAAAAAGCCCAGGGTCCTAGAAACTATTGAAATTGTCAGAAAAAAAATTGAAATGAGAGATGTCAGGTAATTGAAAGGAACTACTCTGGGCATCTCTCTTCTAGGAGGATTCTTTTTGCCAACGTGCTTGCATTGCTTGTGCATTAGCGGTGGGAGGAAAAGTAAAAGGAATACCATTTTGCCGATGTTAGGGCTAAGCAACTTTGTCTTTCTTCTGAGGTTTTGTTTTTCTGATGTGCTGGCCCTGCTTGTGTTATTAGCGGCTAAGTGAGTTTTCTGTTTCCTCGGAAGTGGAGCCCTTACCCTGACTGCACCCCTCACTTCTTGGCCAGACAGACAGACAGACACACACATACTTCCACACATAGACATTTATATATAAGATACACACACACTGTAAAAAATTTGAGTAAATTTAACAGTAAAAATACTGTAAATGTTGAAATTAAAATAGCTTTTCTTACCTGTATATCTTAAAAAATACATTTAATTATTTTTTTACAGGCATGTTGTGTAAAATCAATATTTTTCTACCTTTAAAATATGCTACATACCATTTACTGATACATTAGTTGCACTTAAAAAAATCGCTGTTAATTTTACAGTGTAAAACTGTTAAATAATGAAGGTAAACAACTGTAAAATATAAAACGGTAAAGCACTGTTTCAGTAACACCGAAGTTATATTTGAATAAGGAAATGCCCGCTTTTACCATATTGTTCCTGGTGAACCGCATACCTTTGAACAGTATGGAAAAAAACTTAGCAGACTTCTTTTTCCCTGGGTGCTGAAGGTTTTTTGAGGTTATGGAAGCTGATTTATGATGGGTTGTATTCGATAAGCTGGCACACCTGTAGGACACCATACACCACAAAAGCAAACTTTTACTTCTCCAGCAGATAATGTGCCATAACTTCCTTAAACATTTAATTCTTTTCAATGTGTATAATTAAATGATACATGTTTGCTATTGGTTTTTAATTTACTGATGCAAACTGTATACTGGTGTTTGATCCTGACAATATTTTGTAATAGTTTATTGATTGGCATATTTATTACAGTGCATGGATTTCATGTTCTGGTTAAACATTCACTTCTGTTGGAATGTGTTGTAAAAAAAAAACAAGTAATTTATTAGAAAGTTATACCGTAGACCTAAACCTATTTTCACCTTCATTTTTTACGGTAAAATTCTGGCAACCACAGCTGCCAGTACTTTACCGTAGATATAGATATATATCTATCTATATAGATATATCTTTTTTTTTTTTGCAAGATTGAGTATGAAAAATCTATAGTTTTATTATGTGGAACCTGAGTAAGAACCCAGGATTACAGAAAAAAAATGAATATGTTTTAACTAATTGAGTCCTAATCCACATAGCATCCTTACTAATAGGTTGCGTAGTTGGTCAAACTGTCATTTTTATTTGGCACTAACATTTGGTCACATGTGCACATGTGTCAGTGTGTTACTGGAGAAAAGAATGTCATGTTTATAAGAAAATGTTTATTGAGAATAAACTGGTGACAGGTGGAATTAGGTTTAAACCAAGATAACAGCTAAAAAATATGGTCCAGTGATGAAACTCATTGATGGAGATGAAGAAAAAATGATGTCAAGAGTCAGCTGATGTAGTGTGAAAAAATTATATTAATGTGTTTTGCTGTAAGTACAAGATATGCCAATGAGCCTTCCCCAAGAAATAATAATGAGATACAACATAAAAACTGCTTATGGTCTTTTATTCTTTTCAGATTTGTACACTAACCACAAAAGAAGCTAATGCTGAAGCCTTATTGTCAAGATAGCAAGATAAAAGTACCACAGGAGTTTTTTTTAGGTAAAAAAATGCCTCAATTTTGCTAAAGGTAAGAGAAAATGAAGACATCAGGAATTCTGGTTCACAGATCTGTTTCAACAATGCAGAGAAAAATTCTGGAAATATCCTGTCAAGACTAGAAGGTTTGACTTGATTCCTGAAGATAATATTTATATCACTCTGAAGAAAATGAAGGCATCACATAGAATTGCTTCTTTTGCCATTTAAAGCAAGTCATAATTAAATCTGAGCAGGAAGAAGAATGATAACTTTTTATTTTAGGCGAATTAACTTTAAATGTTTGAAATGTGTAACTCACAAAATTATTTAGATAAAAATGTAAAATAAGGATTTGTTTTTTTGGGAGAGATGGATTACCCTTTTAGTTAATCTTTAGATTTATAACAGTTGCTGCTTATCTGAAACTTAATTTTCTATAAATGTTTTCTCAGAAGTTAAGTCTTGTGTGCAGAGCTAAATTAATTTAAAATCCAATAAAATATAATCTTAAAACATCTCAATAGGGCGGGACTTGTGTTATCTGACAGCATCGGGTGCAAGGCAGAAATCAGCCCTGATTTATACATTATTGTGAAGAAGGAAGGGGGTCGCTCCTCCAAAACCCCCTTCCTTCAATGCTGATACAATGGGAACAAATACAGTTTGCCTCCTCTTTGCTCTGCAAGCTGTTGGGCTGCTGCTGTGTTGTGTGATGTGTTTTTCACACGGTGCTTCATATATTTAAAAGCCTGTACAGCACCTGTCCTTTTTGGGCTTTTTGCTTTGTCTCTCTCTCCTGCTCCAGACATCCTCTGCTCCTGTTGGGGGTCCTGCTCCTGACGCGCACCCCTATGATGAGCAAGATGTTTTTGCATTCTTTTACTTAAGAGACAGAACTGTCACCTCTATCTTTACATGGAGTTTGTTTTACTTTTGAAAGAGACATATGTTCGTTTGAAGTGTTTGAATAAAGTTCCCGTCTCTACAATCTCCTGTGTTTCTGTGCAAATCTGTGACCCAAGTGTAACAAGTGGTACAAGGAGTGGTTGCACAGATGGATCCTCAAGACGATGTGAATATTCTGGGTCTGGCTAAGGGCTCAGTGCTTTGCCAATGGAAACTGGACCTGAATCAACCTGTTCATGCTCAGTTGCAGGATTTAATTCATCTCGTTCACAGCTGGTTTGAGGGGGACTCAATCAAGTGGATTGTGGAGAAAGTAGCCAGTGATGTGGTACTAGCGGGGATTCCTGAAGTTCTCCTGGAGGAGTTTTTTCATCATGATGTTGACTCGTTCTCCACCTTCGACAAACGATTAGAAGGTTCCCAGGCTGCTTGGAGACAGTGTGGTGTGTTTGCTTTGCCAGCGGCACACTCTCAAACGGCCCGAGATTGTTGCAATGAATGGTGGGCTCAGGGCCCTGAACATCCAATTTCCTCAGAAAGGCCATCCCAGGATGTTGTCCGTGAGGAATGGACAGGAATCTGGACAAAAGCTCACGGGCCGAGCGTGCAGATCGGGTAATTTCATTGCAAGACAGGATTTCTAAACTTTCTTCTATCGCTGTGGAGCATCAGCAACGTGAATAAGAAACCCAGAAACGTCAATACGATAGACATTGTAAGGTCCGTAAATACAAACCTGGTGATCATGTTTATTATAGTTTTCCAGGACAGAAGTAAAATGGAGTGCTGGAGGAGACACTTTGCCTTACAGTAAAGTTTAAGATTTTGGAGGGTAGTACCCAAGTAATGATACTGTAGATGTATTATAGTACACCTGTTTTGTCCTTATGCAGATATTGGGAACATTACAGGAGTTTGACAACCCTAACTACACTAGTTGTGTATTTTATGAAAGGGCTTATAAGACTGTACTATGCAGTATACTCTGAATGGTTTTGGCAAAATTGTTGGCGTAAGATTTGCTGTTGTGTGCCATTTGGTCTCTATGCTTTCTGAATTACTGATAGAGTGCTATGCGTGCACACTTCTGCATTGCATGTCCTAGGAGGAGTATTTTTTTAGCTGCATGCAGTTTTTAACAGCACATTGAACTTGTTTATTAGTTTTGTAATAGCTCCTATATACCAACCAAAGTAAGGTAATTCAGTTTTTAAATCCCTTTATGTTATGATTTTCTTTTACTTATTTGACAGCCAGAACAACACTTTTCATATATTTCCTCAATATAAAGTTGATATTCCTGCAAAAAACATAATTGGAAAATGGAACAATAATGGCTGGCTACAGTATGTGAACAAATCATTCTTGTTTTATTTACCATATCAGTGAAGTTCAAGTATCACATACAGTTCAAGTATCACAGGTTTCAGCTGAAACCTGCCTAAATGTACTTGTAAAAAACATCAGTAAACAAAAAAAATGCATCAGATATTTATGTAATGAATGGAAGCACAAATGTAGAAAAGGCTGTTTATATAAAAATAATGAAAAGTCTTAGAAATGTGACTGCAACCAAGAAGTGAATACTGAAAACTTATTTTTAAAAGTTCGCGTATTACAATAAGGGACTTAAGAAGGCAGAGTGGTTGCTCTGTGGCTAAGGATCAGCACTGGTATTTAGAAGGCTGCCGGTTCAAATTGCATTACTGCCAGAAGGGATCCTACTCCACTGGGCCCTTCAGCAAGGCCATTGTCCTGAAAAATTGCTCCATAGCCTCCGTACAGTGGCCGACCCCGCGCTCTAATTCCCAAAGTTCAAGTAAAACAACAGGGACAAAAAGACAAATTATATCAAAAAAACAAATAATGCCATATATTAGATTATGTAGCTTGTGAAGATATGCAGCCTGAAAGCTGCCACACATTTGTAATTATATATGCAGTGCTTGCTATTATTGTGTGTCCCTTAAGAATATTCTATTTTATGGCAGTGATTTAAAACCTCTCTTTTATATTTTATCAGTTTTAGATATAAAATATACAATTGCAGATTTGTGAGGGATGGGTTATTACTTCAGTGTGACTACTTCGTGTCTCAAAACTTTATTACAGTTGAAGAGTCCCTTTAAAATATTTTAGGAATGCTACACATGATTTATATATATTCATATGATACTGAGCAAAGAATTTTTATGCACCTGTAAGGGCTGGTGGGAACCTTAATTAGCATAAGCTAGGTGAAGCTGAGATGAGTGACAAGTATTCAGAGTGTTGCATTTTCTGTTGTCATTGAGGTGCTGACTTCTATGCTTCAGAACAGGTAAAAGACAAAAGTATATTTTTATCTTTGTACTGTAAAATGGAAAAAAAAGTAAGCGACCACAACCTGTCATCAAGAAATCTCATGGCACACATTTTTTGTCAGCTCACATCACAGGCGTTATAAGTGTAGTGTTCAGTAGGACAAGCTTAAGTCCCAAGTAACAGAGGTATTAATTATTTGTGACCAACAGAGATTTTAAAGGTCTTTCGATAAGGGCAGAGCAGGAGAATAGTCAAATACATAGCAGGATTCAATACACAGAAGTCATTCTCTCTTTCAACACATTAACAGAAGAAAAAAACAGCACTCTAGCAAAAAGGAAATAAATTCTAAGTCTCTTGCACAAGTAACTCTCCACTTTGTAAGTTTGGATGTTTTGTTCTGTACGCAGCCATCTCTTATAGCTGAGATGAGCTGCTATCACTTTCCTTGCTCATTCACATTTTGTTGCACTGCACCTTATGTCTCAAAATGAAAATAATGATGAATAATGACAAGAAGAATTAAGATTACATCAGAACAAAGCATAAGTCAGCATTTAAATGTCATTGTGTACGTAACCACGATATAATAAATAACCACAGCATACATTTATAAACCATTCAAATAATACAGTCTTGACAAGGCATAATCATAAGGGCAAATGCAAAACTTTACAGTTGGAGAAAATCAGGCATCCACCCAGTTCTCTGCCCATGTTTCACAACCTAATCGAAGGAACAGGGTGAAACTAAATAAAAAGTAAAAAATTTCTGTGACGTTTAACATTTAATTTATTACGCATGGAAAAATTGTCCAAAATGGGTATGCTGCTTCCATATTCTTGCTAATGCTATGAAAGGGGCATCATTATTGGCCAAAATGCTCAGTACAATTCATGTGTAAGCAGCAGGGTTCGGAAAAATATCACTCATGAATGAAAAAAGTAAAATTCTCTGATTTTTATCCACAAATGCTTCAAAAATAATTTTCGGACTGTCCTTCTATGACGGCATCAGATACAGCAGTTGAAATTCATGAGGCAATAACAAAAATAAACATTACACCGATTAATAATTTCTAGGAAGATAAACAACTAATTTACAATTTAAAATTTCATTTCGGTATCAATCCGAATGCGTTCTTGCTCTGCACAGAAAACATCCCCAGCTATCACTACACTGGTTCTGGTTTTCGCAGCATAATTATATTAAATTAATAATTAGAACATGGCTTATCAGTGCGTCTATACTATATTCCTGTCTAGTTGATGCTTATCGATAATTATATGTGAAAAATCACTGCTGTTTCTCTATATATGAATACATCTATGAAAAATTTATCTTAATTTTTCTCTATATGTCATTTTAATTTTCTGTTTAAATAGGTTAGCATATTCAGATATGTTGGAGGGCGGCAAATTGAAGCACTGCCCCGTCCAGAGTGGCACAAACTCTAGCTACACCACTGTGAAAGGCAGAGAACTGCCCAATGAGGATACAGTTGCTGACCAGGAGTTGTATTGTACTATGTAAAACTGAAAGTGTGTTTGCCCAGTATGCAAATCCCCAACATTGAAAATATCTCTGACAAATTTTGCACAGATTCCCCATTTGTACAAGGAAGGACCACAGGTTATGCTTTGTTCAGTTAAGCAAGTTCCTCTAGGAAGTGTTTTTAGGACTTGGCACACATATGTGACATTGTTCTCCATGGTGGGAATAGTCAGAGAAATTTTGGAGTTGGGGCGAAATTTTTCCTCTGGGCAATTTATTTAGTGACAGTACCTGCACTTTGTTCCACCCCTGGTAGCTCTGGATACTTCTACTAGTATATAGTAAGAATTAGAACCACATCTTTTCTAACTTATCTTGCCTGAAGAAGGGACCTGAGTTGCCTCGAAAGCTTGCACAGTGCAATATTTTTAGTTTTAGTTTAGTTTTAGCCAATAAAAGGTATCACTTTGCTTTACTTTTCACTTCTTTTTATAAGGCTAATTATTTTCACTGTGGCAGCTTTGGTTCCTATTATTTTTTTAATAATAAAAACTTGTGTTCATAGACAGAATTGCACACTGGTTCACAACTTGTTTGGTGTCCACAAGAGACACTTGAAATTACACTAATAGTATTTTAAACATAGATGTTTGTGGTTCCCTACCCTGGACTATCACATTGCTGTAATGGTGGGGCTTGTGCATGTTAGGGATCTTCAGGTCTAGGTCATCTGGAGCTTCTTTATTACTTAGCAAACTGAGTTGGGCCAAGAGATCAGGCAAAGAACAGTTCACAGCGACCCTCATGATGGTACAAATTGGAAATCTTTATACCCTGCCTTGGTAAAACAGGAATGCAGTCTAAAGACAAAGCTCTTAGTTTACCAGTTGATCTGCATACTGTATGGGTCCTCATCTATGGTCATGACCTAAGGGTAATGACCAAAAGAATGTGACCATGAGAACAAGCTGCAGAAATGAGGCTTATTCTACATTTGTGCTGCTGGGCTGGGGAGCAGCCCAGAAATCATTCACCGTTTGGAGCTGCTCTGGGCACATGACACTGGAAGGAGATCCTGCAACAGACCCAGGACACACTGGAAAGATTATATCTCTTGGCTGGCTTAGGAATACATGGAAATTGCCCACAAATAGCTGATATCAGCAGCTGGGAGCAAGGAAGTCTATGCTGAGACCAGGTCTGGGTTTGAGGAGATGAGATGAAATGAAATGATGTTAGGGGTTATGGGCTGCATTATGGTGTAGAGCTCGGTGTTTCTATCTTATAACTGGAGGAGCTACGCTGTCTGTGTGTAGTTTAGACATTCTGTCTGCATGTTTTTTCTTCAGGAAATCTGGTTTGACTTACACATACTAAATGCTGACTGGTGACTCTAAATTACAGATTGTCCAAGGTTGGATTTTTCCCTGTATTTGAAGCTGGTCAGATGAGAAAATTGGTGAATATACAGATATCTGGCATTGTCTTGTTTCGAAAGCAAATTTTCCATTGGAAGGACTTCAGAATTCACAGTTTTTAGGGCAAGACTCCTATGGTTGAATAATATAGCATGATTTTGAACTCAAACTTTTGGACACCACTTCTATAGATGTTTTGTTGTAGCTCACTCCATTTTTGTACCCTTATATAGGCCACAAAAGTCTGATGTATTGACCAACATTTAAGTTATAATTCACTACTCAAACTTGTGGAAGAAAAAAAAGTATTTTAATACCTTATTGATAAAGTAAAAATAAAAGTAAGACACCCATCATTGTTAAAATTGATAGCAGATATGATGAAATAACATTTTTTCACTTGATTAAACCTGAAACATGGGATAATTACATTATAATTGTGGGAGTAACTGTTTAGCACTTTTAACATAAGTATTCATATATGGTATGTAAAAAGGTCTCATCATTATGACAAGGCGTTGTTTAATGTTTTTAAGGCTTCTTAAAATCTAAATACTGTATATACATAAATCTACCTCCATTTATGATGTTGTTTAAAGCCTACAACCCCCAAAAAAATAATGAAATATGGATGTAAACAGAATTATCAAAAGGTACTGAATAATGGTTTAAATAGATTTTATATTAGTCACGTTTTATTATATTAGGTTAACAATCCATCTAGAATTCCAGCTTTGTGTATAAGATACACATTACAGCACAATTTACACAACACTAAATGCATGTCAAAGAAGTAGTTATGTGAAAAAAAAAATTAGATAAGAGTAATAATGAATAGACAGTTACAAAAGATAAACAAATAATGCACACTTACATTAGAAAGAGTTTTTTTTTTCCTTTTCTAAATGACAGTCGAATGATAAAGCCACTTGACCAGGATGGACAAAAAAGAAGAAATAAAAATATAAACCAGTGATCTACAGTGCCATCTTTTCAATATTTAGTAACTTCTGTTTCCAGCAGTTGTGTTACTTTGTGCATTTATTTGTTGTTTTGTGGGCAGTACTTATGTTTCTGTGGCCTAGTTCCCTCGTGTCATTCTTCTGAGTGTGTGTGTGTGTGTTGTTTTATTGCTTCCTCATGTTGGTGTTTTTTCTCAGAAGGTAGTTGGATCGAGGAATAATTATGACTTAGAAGAGTTAGTGTCAGAGGGGGACATTTTTTGTACACTGGGTGGTTCCATTTCTCTCTTAGGCAAAGGAACATGTAAATATTACATTTAAAACACAGCAGATGAAGAGGCAATAAGCATCCATTGTTGGGACTAGGGTGAGAAGTTAAGAGGCAAATTTCCTGGGTAATCCCGTTACTGATTATTGTCATGGCTGTCTACAGGATATAGGTATTTGCTATCTTACCGCTTTGAAGTTTTAACTGGTTAAATATATAAACAATACAGTAATCCCTCCTCCATCGCGGGGGTTGCGTTCCAGAGCCACCGGCGAAATAAGAAAATCCGCGAAGTAGAAACCATATGTTTATATATGGTTATTTTTATATTGTCATGCTTGGGTCACAGATTTGCGCAGAAACACAGGAGGTTGTAGAGAGACAGGAACGTTATTCAAACACTGCAAACAAACATTTGTCTCTTTTTCAAAAGTTTAAACTGTGCTCCATGACAAGACAGAGATGACAGTTCCGTCTCACAATTAAAAGAATGCAAACATATCTTCCTCTTCAAAGGAGTGTGTGTCAGGAGCAGAGACTGTCACAGAGATATAGAAAAGCAAACAAATCAATAGGGCTGTTTGGCTTTTAAGTATGCGAAGCACTGCGGCACAAAGCTGTTGAAGGCGGCAGCTCACACCCCCTCAGTCAGGAGCAGGGAGAGAGAGAGAGAGACAGAGAAAAACAAACATGCAAAAATCAATACGTGCCCTTCGAGCTTTTAAGTATGCGAAGCACCGTGCAGCATGTCGCTTCACTAAGCAGCTGCACAGAAGGTAGCAACGTGAAGATAATCTTTCAGCATTTTTAGACGAGCGTCCGTATCGTCTAGGTGTGCGAACAGCCCCCCTGCTCAATCCCCCTACATCAGGATCAGAGAAAGTCAGTGCAAGAGAGAGAGAGAGAAAAGTAAGTTGGGTAGCTTCTCAGCCATCTGCCAATAGTGTCCCTTGTATGAAATCAACTGGGCAAACCAACTGAGGAAGCATGTACCAGAAATTAAAAGACCCATTGTCCTCAGAAATCCGCGAACCAGCAAAAAATCCGCGATATATATTTAAATATGCTTACATATAAAATCCGCGATAGAGTGAAGCCGCAAAAGGCGAAGCGTGATATAGCGAGGGATTACTGTATAAAATTGTGATAAAAGAACTGCTCTTTCCTTGGAAAATGTTTGTATTTTCCTGACTTGGAAATTAACATGTCTGAGAATATTGGTTTCTAATCAGCATATGTGTACTCATTTATAGTTGGTAACAACACATTTGTGTTTGCACTATTTGTTAAACCCAGAAAATTTGGATGTGCCATTGTTTAATCCATCATCCTGTTAGTCTAGGCAGGGACTGAAGGAGATTTAAACTTCTGGGCAGGAGAAGGCAGGGAGAGGGACAGTCCACTGAGAACGCTGCCAAGACATTTGCACAGAGCATAGGGGCTCACAGACAGACAAGGGTACGTGACTGCTGCGACGTGAGGCACAAGGACGGCAACACTTATTACCCCCAGGGAGGGAGAGTCAGCTCCACAAGGAGATGCCAGTTGTGGATCCAGCGAGAGAGGGAAGCCGCATGAAAGGACCGAGCAAAGCTGGCAGATGAGAAATGAGGTGTGCCTAGGTCACAGCAACACATGAAGCACAGACTGGAAAAAAAGGAACGACAAAGAGACGCTGACAGGAATTCAACGATTTGACAAAACTTCTGTTGGGAAACGAGTGTCTGGTGAACAGACTGCATCCAAGGACAGTTGGACGATTAATTGTTGGGGTAACACAGTGCGCAAACTGGACTCTCAACCACTAAAGGTTGAATCCTCCACTTCATGTTTTTAACGGACTTTCAGAGTATGGACTGTGTGCTTTCCTTTTAAAAAAAGGAATTTCATTTCTGATATTGTTAGATTTTTTTTTATGTTCATTTATCTTTTTAATGTACTTTATATTGTCTAATGTAATAGATGTTACTTATGCTTTTCCGTAAATACTGTTCTGTCTTTCATTGTGTGTTTACTCACCGCCCAACTAAAGAATCCTGGGTGCTATTATCGGTAAATTTCAAGAGTTCCCAGTCTCTTAATAAAACTGGGTGGCGTAGTCAGATATTTTAATGGTGTCTAAGTTAGATTACCCTGTGTGACCAAACACTTGTCACATTAGGTCAGCAAAGAAAGGCATAGTGTTCCTATGATGTTTTTTGTATAATTAGATACAAATGTAGATGTATGAATTCATATTTTAGTATACAGTACATGTGTATTAAAATATCAGTAAAGTTTAAAGAGTTCTTATACAAAAGGAACATTCAAAATAATTTAGAAACAAAGATAATTTGAAAAATATTTGAGTCAGTTATTTGGAAATGAAAGGTAAACAGTATGAACCAAACACTGCCTGTGTCAATCTCTGTGAGGGCAAAGGTAGTCCTGTAGTGTTCAAAGGCTAGAGCAGAAGAACTGTCAATAAATCATCAAAATTCTAGTAACTCCGGAGGTCTTGCTTTTGAAATGGGAGGGTAGTAGGGAGTGGATAAAAATCCACCCATCCGATAATATAAGCTTAAAAGACCAAATACTACATTTCTTTTTTAGATGCTAAACATTACATCAGGTTCATCAGCAAACACTTTTCCTGTTATCATTCATTACAGTTGATAGTACTATGGACATGCTCCTAACCAACAGAAACTAGAAAAGCTTAAGGAAAAATAGATTGAGCAACATAAAAGCAAATTTTACATGACACATAGCACAGTGTACAGAAAGTCCAAAAATGAGGGGAAGGAAATGCGTCTGTCAACAAGAAAAGGCTTTGAACCACAAACATACACCAGAATGCTTGAACATAAAATGTCAAAGAGTTTGAATGGCCAACTAGGATGTTGTACAAAATTTATCTTTGAACAACTGCTCAAATCTCAAAAGTGAATAATGAAGAACTGGTATATAAAAAAAACTTTTTTGGCATGCCAAGAAGCAAGAAACATCTCCACATATCAATGAAGTACATGAATCAAAGAGGCATCCATAAAAATATTGATTCAGTGGATGTGGATGCATACTGCATTCCTGTCAGAAAGAATACATTTATGAAAGAATTTAGCCTGAATATTCAATTTCCTGTTTAACCATAACCCTGTGTGTGCATTATGACTTATAGTTACTCAAAATTAAGGAATATTAAAAAAACAGGGTGAGGGCTATAAAACAGTTTACAAACAAAAACCTTTTTTTAAAAGTCATTATGATCATACTGTACTTTCACATTAACTCTAAGAAAAGCTTAATCCCTTTTTGTATATTTGTATTATCATTATGCTTTCTAGCCTAATGAACGGCACAGTTTAACATTCATTTGGCTTGTGATATTAGCCAAATATCAGGTCCCTGGGCAGCTGGTCTTCTTTTGAGTTTTCAAACCACAGACAAACACAGCCAAAATTTTATATTCAACTAGGAGACTCTGAGCACTTTTACAGAGCAAATCTAGACAGAATTGTTGAACCCAGGAGATGCACAGTAAAACAAGACTTACAATTGTTTTTTTTTTAATTAAGCACTGGACAACCATTGTGTAAACAAATAATAAAATAAGCAGGTTGCTGGCAAAGTTTACATATTTTCTTTTCTTTTTAAACTCTCAAAATAGCCCAAATATAGAGGACCAACACATTTTCACATGGTATACTTTACTAAGAATCTGGCCAAATGTCCCTTTCTATAAAGAACCGTTTGTGAACAAAGCTATCCTTGTCAAACGAAATCTCTACAATGCAGAAGACAAAGTGAAACAATAAAATATTAGAACATGAACTGTTAAAATCACATAATAAAATAGCATTTTATAATGTGCATTATTTTGCCATAGATCAGCCACCTACACATTTGCACAGTAAATTTTCAACACATAAACAGAAAGCTTTCTTGCCCATGAACAATTAACCCAGTGGATGAAATGTATTTTGTTAAGCAGCTAGGATAAATACCAGATGGTTGGGCTCGAAAGGATGCAAGATGCCACTGTAAGGGAAGATTATGAACACAGCTGTGAATTGTAATATTTGCTTCCCTACATGAATTTTAGCAAATAGAGTTGTACAAAGGTTATTATATCTAACCCAGTCAATGCTATCACACAGATGTTGCTTATAAATGCCTCATCTCAGTAGCAGCAGAATAATAGCATTGGCACAGATCAAAAAGCAAAGTTCTTTTTGTGAAAATGTTGTCAGCTACCTAAAGCTATAAACATTGCTCTAATTACAACTTTCTGGCATAACAAAAAACAAAGTCATCATTTGTCATAGGTTTCATGGTGTTTAAACAAAATTTTAAAAATTAGTTTAATCAAATACTTCATTTGTCTGAAAGTAAATAGAATTATTGACAGAAATACTGTACATAACCATCTTTGAACAGGAACAACAGTTTCTTGTGTTCTTGTATGAAATAACATCACTGAGGTAGACATTATTGATATTTGTCAAAAAGACTTTTGAGATATGGTAGTGTAGTTTTTTTCTTGTCTTCTGGGAGAGTCAAGGCTTGGGGGGCTGTCAAAAAAACAAAGCCTGTTAAAGCCAATTGAGACATTCCTTGTGCAATTTTGAGCTATACAAGAAATAAAGTGTTGCTGTTGTTGCTATATATAGGGTGGTCCAGATCTAATTTTCATCAGGCTATAACTTATTAAGTTTATTACATAGAGAATTCACAGCACCTGCCCTGCACATAGAGATTTCACTTAAATAGATGGCACCTGCCCTGCATTCCAAAATGGCAGGGAGATGGTTGTCAGTCAAACAGTTGCATAATTAGATCTGGACTACCCTGTACAGTAACTACCTGGAGCACAGGTACATACAGATAGATTCTCAAACCAGTTTAATCCAATTTAGGGTCTGCAGTGGACCAGGGTGTAACCTGTTGGAATCAAATGCAAAGCCTACAGCTCATGTGCATAATACATTTTATCTTAAGGTATGTCCATCCATTTTTAAACCTGCTTATCCTGCCAAGAGTAATGGGTGTTTGGTGCTTATCTCAGGAGTACAGGGTGCAGGGCTGGAGCCAATGCTGGACAAGGAATCAATACATCGCAGGTCATACTCTGTCATCGAGGACTCAAATAAAGACCAAAGTAGACAAAGGAAGAATGTGTAAACTCCATAGAGGGAGCACTTCAGTCCAGAATTTGAACCCAGGAGTTGGCAACCATTGCTTCAGATTGATAACTACTTTAAGAAAGTATCCATTACCCAAATATAATAATGTAGTCTTTTTGCATTGTAATATTCCTGTATGCTTTTATTCACTGGAGATTCATGATGTTATTAAAGCCAGTGTTGTGATCACTCTGTCATACTTGTCTTCAATATTAGCTGAACATACAACATCATTAAAAACTGAAAATGTATGCTTTCTCCTTCATGATTGCAAATCTTTATTGTACATTTATGATGTGTACAACAAAATTCTTATTTTACAAGCAGTATATCACCACTCCTTGACATTATTACTTTAGTTGAAAGAGCTTATCTTGAATACTCTGGATTCTTCCTTTCACAGTACCAATTTCCTCAAAAAAGTAACCCTATACAATTTTTTCAAAATTCTATAGTAATTTGGATAGGCAAATGTAATAGAGTATCGTAACTTCTAAATTGATGCAGGGGTTTATTTTAAATGTTAAAACATCACTTTGCACAAATTAAAAGTTTGATGCAAATTCATAAAATTATTTTTTTTTAAATCTGAGTACCACAATGATCTTTTTTTATTTTAGGAGATTTTATTTCTACCAGTGACTTGACATATCTCAGTGGTAGTGCCTACAACATTCAGAGTTTAAAGGTACTGTACATTATTTTAATTGCCAAACTCCAGATATGGACAACAAAAGACCTTTCCACCTTGTATTTTATTTTATGCATACACTGTTTATTAATTACCATATACTGAAGTTTTGAACATTTCTTCTTCAAATGTACTACATTTTGACACAGAAACCATTCTTTGTGTATTTATTCCTGCTCCGCTTTTTAAATATATAAAATAACAGTAATATGCTGATAGTCAATGTATATTGCTTTATTAGACTATTTTCTTGTAAGAAAAAGTACAAAGCACATCACTTATTCATGCATTTCATTGAAATATGGCTTATTCAGAAAATATGTCAATAGAATTTCTGAATGTTTTCTTTTGTTCACAGAAAGCATGGCTTTTGTGTCAAGGAAGGGCAGTCAGTGGATGCTGTCTATTTAAAAATGGCATTCAAATTTGAACTCAAGTATAGGAGACGATAAAAGATAAAAACCTCTTGGTTTAATGAAAACCTTAAAATATATGCTGGTGGCTACATTGAATTGTTTTAATTTCTTTAAATCAATTCTGCAAACTGAAAAAGATGTGTAGTGATGAATCATGCCTTTTTCACAGTTTTCAATACATTTGTGCCATTCAGGAGGACCCACAGCTACCATTAACTGTACATACCGGCACCAGTGTTATCATTGTATTTTTTTTAAATGTTATTTAATTTTTCCACCTGCTTAAAGATTGTTTGTATTTAATGGTAGCAGGTGGTGTGCTAGATCAGTCTGATTAAAACTTATGTTTATTGTGCAACCTACAGCAAAATGATTTTAAAATGTACATCTGAACATTTCACACTTGATGTTGCACTTCTTGAAAGGTATTAATGCAAGGTTTTAACGCTATCTGAGACTTGATTACTGCAACTTGCTGTATTCTGGGATTAGCAAATCCCTGATACACAGGTTACAGTTCATCCAGAATGCTGCTGCTCGCTTTCTGGTTGAAGCAAGAAAGTATGACTCTGTTTCTCCTATTTTAGCTTCTTTACACTGGCTGCCTGTTAGTTTTCGAATTGATTTTAAAATCTTGTTGCTAGTTTTTAAATCTTTACATGGGCTTGCTCCTGCCTGTTTATCTGAATTGTCTGTTTTACACCAGCCATCCAGAGTGCTTAGATCTTCTGTCCCTTGTACCAAGTGTAAAACCAAGGGGGACAGGGCTTTTGCAGCTGCTGCTCCTCGTCTGTGGAACTCTTTACCTCATCATATAAAGGAGTCCTCTACAATTGAACTGTTTAAAACAAGATTAAAGACTCATTTCTATTCACTTGCATTCCGTGACCTTCAGTAATACTGATGGCTTCCTAATTGTGATTATATAACATTACTTCTATTTATTATTTATTTTATTTTTATTTATGTTCATATATTTTTATTTCTATTTATGTTATTTGTTTGCTTTTCTTTTATTCTATTATTGTAAAGCCCTTTTTTTCCACAGCATTCCTATGTTGTTTTAAATGTGCTATATAACTAAATTGACATTGACTAAGCTGGCAAAAACAAAATAGACTAATAATGGCTTTTGTCATTTCTCACACTTTTATTGAATATGCACATTTAGACAAATAGCTATTATCAAACTGATTGCAGCAGTGGTTTAGTCTGTTTCTGGTTTTTTTTTTGCCCTTCTATTTTTGCCAATTTTAGTTTCAGCTAAACCCCTGAAAAAGCAAATGAAGTTGGCATGGATCATAAGAGCATAATAAAAAAAAACACATAATTAACTGTTTTAGCAACAGAAGGCCATTGTTAGGAATTTGAGAGAGCTGGATTTGTACGAGTCAATCCCACAGGGTTTTTGGTGATGTATTATAATTTTGTTGAAACCACAGTGATATTTTGCTGTGCCATGTGCCTCATGGCCATACTCATATTTACCATAAGCACAGCAAAATAGAGATTGTTTATTTCAATTTGGTGCATGTTTCATATTCTTTGTTTGTGTAAAAGTCCTGCAGCTGTAATCTGATCAAGGCCTGCAGAAAATAATTAGAACATCCATATTTTATTTCCATCCCACTTTTATGTCTCTAAGCAGGGATGGCCCATCTACCATAAGCAGTTGTGTCGTCTTTTTTGTTTTAAGGTGGACATTTGTAGAAATTCCTTCACCCTGCAGATTACATTTTGGTATGTGTGTGCATAGTCACTGACTCATGGAAGCTGGCCTTTTAAACAATATATATATATACATATATACCCCCGAAATATGCGGGGGTTACGTTCCTAGAGCACCTGCGAATTGTGAAAAACCACGAATTTTGGATGTGGTCAAAAAAATGCCTATTTTTATAGTTTAAATCCTAAATATGCCCCGAAAACACTTTAATTTCATTTCAAACTCAGCTTAATGCATTACCCCCAAAAAAAGAATGTAAAGGTAAACCCGTATACTGTACAGTACTGTACTGCAAATCTCCCGCAGTACTAAAATGTAAAATACCGATTTTACCCCTATATGTACTGTAATTCATTCAAGCGGGGTTTCTTTGGTATGCGTTGTCGTTTTCTTTGGTATTAGTAGGGTAAATACGTAATAATTTAATTTAATAGCCGCCTTTTCCTCTATGGTTGCTTTGTGTTCTCTCTACATTACAGTATTGCCACAAAAAAAGCCATAAAAAAATTGCGGAGGATATTTGTGGTTTCCGCTAACAATTATTAGTTAGGTTCTAAGGAAAAATCCGCAAACTCTGAACCGCAACTTCGCGGGGGTCTACTGTATGTATAGTATGTATTTTTAAAATTTTTGACACTGGCTAGTCCTTTTGATAAAATTCTTGTTTCTCCTCTGTTCTTGAAAATCTCTTACCTTTCTGTATTCCTGTTTTGACATTGACTTTCCTCTCACATTAAGGTCTGGCTCTTCTCTTAAAACCTGGTCATTTCAAAGTACACACATACTGCTGTCTGGTCCTTTCCCCTTTATCATTTACTCCAATTTAATATCTTGTCTTTTCTAAAATATCATCAACTCAAGATATGAAGGTTCACCACGTTATACCTTCATCTGCAGTAACTGATAACTAATCATGCATCTCAACAATTCTTCACATAAAGTAATTTTTAAAGTTGTCAAGTTAACCTTCTAATTCGAATAACAAACTTGCACAGAGTAACCCAGAAGTACTGTAGTCCAACAAGTGTATTACTCAGTTTATGCATAACTATAATCATTGTTCTGTTTTGTGTTGCAGGTAGAATTTTGTAAATGAGTCAAGTGCCAATCCCAAACCTACCTGCATCAGCTAAGGCCAGTGACCAAATACACTGCACCAAAAGCAGTCCAGAGTTGCTGAAGCTCATTCACAAGTACTCCAATATCAAATCCATACTCATACTCCCAAAATTACTTTTGCTTTGTCATACCAATTTGTGGTAAAGATGGTTGTTTACATTATTGTTATATTTCATTTCATTTGTTAATACACTCATTTGCTTTATCCAATAATTTCCTATCAGAATAGACAAGCTGCAGCCCTGGATGTAGCACTTTTCAATCACATGGCATAGTCATTCACTTATACACACTTAACTTAAAGCCACCAGCCACCATGACATGCATATGTTTAATATGTGCAGAGGAGAAATCCCATATGGAAAATGTACAGATATATGGGAACTTGATGAGAATTTGATAACTCCGGAGAGGCAACTAGGATTCAATCTTAAGATGTAAGATAAGTAGTGTTATCATGATACCCCATAATATTTGATAGTCAAGTATTTTTTTACCAATTGTTTTGTATAAAACAAGGCCAAAAATATAGAAAGTTATGTTGTTGTATGTACTTTTTAAAAAAATATATAATCTGCTCACCATCTATAAATAAGCCAAACTCATGAACATCAGCAGTTGCAGAAGAATGGTATGGCTTCACATTCATTCTAGATTGGACACCATCCCATCAGAGGAAATAATGAAATACATAGTCACATAAAGGTGGCTCTACATTTGCCAGTTTCCTCTTATAAGCATTGTGACAGATAAACAATAATAAAATAACTTTCATACAATGACAGCATTAAATATAAAAAAAACGCAAAGTGAATAGAAAAGGTAACCTATTACATTAGCCTAAAAACTGGATTCTGTATTGCTTACACATTGCTTGATTCCTAGGGTCTGACACATGTCCTCATACTGAATCTTCTAGGCATTTGTAACATTTCAGAATTTCCCTTTCAACATTTCTGCATGTTAAAAACTATAATTCAGTTTTTTACTATTACACAATACATGAGTGTTACATTCTTCTGAAGTATTTATTATTCATTAGAAATCTTTAAAGTACAAAATCACTAGGGAGGGAAATTAAAAACCAAAACAGAGCAGATAATAGAGCAGATGAAAGCCTGGTGTTAAATGTTCTAACATTGTGCAATAAGCATGTTACATGGTAAGCCTGATCCTGCAGAGGACAACCAATTATTTTGCCCTTGGTTTACTGTTTACCAGACACAGCAGAGCAGCTATGGAGCTATCGTTAGAGATGGCGAACTGTCTTAGTTACAACAATATATGCATTTTCCCCATATTCTTTATAATGAAATTTCTATTGTAACAAAATAATTTGATGGTCCTATGAATTTCATTACAATGGGATTCCATCCACCTGTATATAGTGCATGTGTATATATACACATACAGTACATATGCACATATATGTACATATACAAGGTCTATTAAATAACAAGACTGACACAGTAACTCACTTTTATTTATATAACAATTCTAATGCTTGTCCCCTTCAATATATTCCCTATTTGTAGTTTCACACCGATGCAGTCTTGGCTTCCACTGATCAAAGGAGTAGAGTAGATCAGTTTCTGTCAGCTGTTTGAAGACATCAGACATTTTCTTCTTTACTTCTTTACTGCATCCATTGACTCAAAATGTGTTCCTTTAACCACTGATTACAATTTAGGTAAAAAACGTGCGCAGGAGACATGCAGTCTTCCCTATAAGCCCCAGTAATTATTTGAAAAGATTCCATTGGTATTTTGTTCAATTTTGCTAAAAATTTCAAATTGACACCTTGCTCAGATTTTAAACTTAGCATGATTGTGGCACACAAGGGGAAACACACCTGCATTAAACAGTGACTGACAATTTACTAAACAGAAGAGAGTGTTGTCGTTTGTTGTGCAGGTTTGGACAGATTTAAACCTGCATGGCAAGTGCTCATAATCAGTTCTCACAGCTTTGTTTAAAAGATAGAAACACAGTCTCATTATTTAATAGACAGACCTTGTATATTAGATACTTAATTGTTCAATGCATCAAATAGTGTTACATAAACTGTTAATACTGTAAGACACTCTACACTTCATTGCAATTATTTCTAATTTGAACAGACTATCCAATGCAGATATTATACTGTATTTAAGAAAAATTTTAAATTTAAACAGCCAACAATGTACTGCATGTATAAGAGTCAACTGAGCTTAAACAAAGTTTAACAATCTGAACACAAATTTAAACTGTATGTTGTATGTGGGGGCGACACAGTGGCGCAGTGGGTAGCACTGCTGCCTTGCATTTAGGAGACCCGGGTTTGTTTCCCGGGTCCTCCCTGCGTGGAGTTTGCATGTTCTCCCTGTGTCTGCATGGGTTTCCTCCCACAGTCCAAAGACATGCAGGTTAGGTGCATTGGCTATCCTAAATTGTCCCTAGTGTGTGCTTGGTGTGTGTGTGTGTGCTCTGCCAGGGGTTTGTTTCCTGCCTTGGCTGGGATTGGCTCCAGTGGACCCCCGTGACCCTGTAGTTAGGATATAGCGGGTTGGATAATGGATGGATAGATGTTTGTATGTTTGCATCTTCTATTTAACATGGGTATTTTAAACTTATTTTTAAACCAAGCTAAAATAGCAACTAAAGACAAAAAGAAAAAATATCCACGCTTCATTTTATTTAATAATGATTTAGTTAATCAAAATTAACACCTCAGAATTTGTAGTGATTGGCAACTTATGCAAGTTTGTGTGTATCTGTGTGTGCATGCGGGTGTGTGAGTGTGTTTGTGGTAATCATAAGGATTTTTCTGTTGTGCTGGCACTCTCAAGTTGAGCTAGTTTACTGCCCTCAATCAGCAGGGAAATCCAATTTATTATTATATGAATAATTTAATAAAAGAAAATTAAATTCATACTTTTAAAGGGGCTGGTGATTTGTTTTAGCTCATGCTTTGTCACTTTTGAGCTAGTGTGATTTATACAGTGTCTTGACAGCACTCACTCACAGGAATGGCTGTTTATTTATTAATTTCTTTTTTCCTAAAAAGCAAGGTATGGCAAAAAGATTTGATAATTTATTATTACAAAAGCATTTAGAAAACAGCAGATTCACACATTTAATTTAAACGTGGTAATAAAGTATGCTAGTATGTCATATTTGGTCAAAAGAAAAAGTGGATAAATGTGGAAATTTGAAGTACTTGTTTACTAAACATGTTACAAGTCCAAAAATTAAAGTAAGATACAGTATGGTAGTTAAGATAAAATAACAACATGTAATCTAATGAATGTATGCACATTTCAGGAAAATGTTGTGTGGCCAGATATTTTTCATACAGAAATAAATGATAGATAGATGTTTCATTATCTGTATACAGAATGTGACTTCAAACGGGAGTTGTTCATCAGCAAACATATGCACTGTCTCTGATAAGCTTGACAGAGCAAAGCATTTATTTTTGTAGAAAATGTGAACCCGGTTTTTAATAGAAGTTAAGTTCAAAATATATATCACCATCATGATCCCTGGGTATCTGGGGAAGCTCCTGCCTTTTGAAACTTATTTAAGTGTTTATTTTGATCCTTTTTTGTTTAACTTGTATTTGGTTGTTTGCAATGTTGTTGATATTGCTGCAATACTGCTGGTGGCTTCCCCACTCTCTTGTACTCATACACATCAAAGCTGGCATCTACTATACAACACTTATCACACATTTATCATAGTTGGGTAGGGAAAAAATTCGCTAAATAGACCATAAAGTAAAAGGAAGTAATACATATTAAACAGTTTAAAGAATCAGATCTCAACTCAATTAGCCTTTTAACACTTAACACTGTCATAAATGACAGAATAATGAAAAGACTTCTGTAGTGTCCCTCTAAACATAAACATCCTTGCCTACATTTCAAAAGCTTTCCCATTCAAGAAACATAGTGAAGATAATAGACCCAAACAAAAGAGATAACATTCTACATTTGTATTCACCATTGCAGCACACATGTTTGTAGCCAGCACTTTAAATTTGATAAAGTTTGTCTTAAGATTGATGCTGTGCCTTTTTAACTGGAACTACTTTAGGGTTGTACAGACACAGGAATCGCCTTATGAAAGGGTACATAGTTGTTGTTTGGAGTTAACGTGAGAGTGTGTGCTGATAGAAAACAGCACAGCAGGTCCCTTCTAAATGGAACAAGGCTATACAATGACACCTGCTCCCAATCAGTATATACTAATATTAATAAATTGTTTTCTGGCTAACAATATTAACCATAAATTTAAATGCTGTATGTCTGCATGTTTTGTGTCAGAAACTTAATAATTCATCTACAACAAACATGAAAAAACCTTTGAAAACAATGCAACAATTAATGTTCACTAGGAAATCACATCAAAAACGGTTATTTTAGAAGATTACAACTAAGTTACCTTATTTATTCTATACTAGCTGCCCCTCGTACTTCCGCCCGCGTAGTAGTGAAACAGGACAGTGAGGAGGGCCCTGCCCGGCTCCCCACTCCTGACGTCACACTTCCCTCTCCCCTTAACCCGCAGCCTTTGTCTCGGATTAGTACAAACATATCTTTCCTGCAAGCGAACTATAATTCTTAGCACAATAAGACAAGTCACAAAATCAACTGGAATGTTCAAGCAAATTATAGAAAAAAGCCCGATCTAAATCCATTAAGTAGTTCGCTCATTTGCTAGCTAAGTGGAGGTAAGGAACACCTCGAGGCTGGCATGTGAGTGAGGAGGGCCTCGCCCCCTCCCCTCGGATTCTTACAAATAAATCAGTACAGTAAGCAAACTATGATACACAGTGCAATGACAGAAGTCGCAAAATCAACTGGAATGTTCAAGAAAATTATAGAAAAAAACCCAATCTAAATCCATTAAGTAGTTCTATTTTGAAAAGAGGACATACAGACAGACAGACGCTGGATTGTACATATATAGAGATTATATAATGCTGACATTTGTCAAAATGGCGTGAGCTAACATTAAATAAATAATAACAAAAAAAAAAACAGGTTACCAGAAACTGTAAGCATAGTGGCAAAGAAAAACAAAAGTTAGAGTTACATTACTAATTACAAAAAGAATACAGTCTTTGTCCAGTTTTGATGCTTTTGATATATAATGATTTTCAACTATACTTCTTTTGTTGCAAAAATAAAGTAGAGAGTCTAGACCATCTATTGCTGGCAAACTATCAGGAAGAAGATTTACCCATCAATGCATCACTTCTGAATTTTGCGAAAAGGGCTAATTATGGTTGATTATGCACATAGAACATATGCTTTAGGCTTGGGCTCATTTTATACTTACAAAAAGCTGCTGGGGGCATTATTCAAGAAAGTCCAAAAATATGTTGTGAAAGAAAATGTAATTGTGTGCGAAATGTTTTGCCAGAGAAATGGATTGACTGATGCTTATTCATCAACCAATTAACTATTATTTGCGAAGACTATCGTTTTGTTTTCCATGCCTCTGTACATATTGTACGGGTTCCTGCCATTAGACTTGCATCAAGGTGACTGGACCACACAATTCTCAAAAACAGAACATTACATTTTATTTCTTAAGGCTTGGGCAGATTTGTGGCAGATGAAATTTAATGTAAGTAAATGTAAAGTATTACATGTAGGAAGTATAAGTTTTAGGTTTGAATACACAATGGGAGCTCTAAAAATCAAAAGAACACTTTATGAGAAGGATTTAGAAGCTCATAGTGGACTCATCACTATCAACTGCCAATGTTCAGAAGCCATTAAGAAGGCTAACAGAATTTTAGGTTTTATAGCACAATGTATAAGCTACAAGACCAAGTCACCGGTGAGGCCTCATATGTTGTAATGTGTACAGTTTTGTTCTCCAGGATGCAAAAATGACATCACAGTGCTAGAAAAAGTCCAGAGAAGAGTGACTAGTCTGATTCCAGGGCTATAGAGTTGAGCCCTTTCAGTTTAAGCAAAAGAAGATTAAGTGGAGAAATGAACGAAGTGTTTAAAATAATGAAGGGAATTACTACTATGGATCGAGACTGTTGTTTTAAAGTGAGGTTATCAAGAACACGGGAACATAGTTGAAAACTTGTTAATTTTGCAAAAACAAGTTTTTCTTCATGCAGAGAACCACAGACACATGGAATAAGTTACCAGTTAGTGTGGTAGACATTAAGACTTTAGGGACCTTCAAAACTCGACTTGATGTTATTTGGGCTGAATGGCCTGTTCTCGTCTAGATTGTTCTCATATTATTATTCTATAAAAAGATTACATTACTGTAATCTTTGCATATGGTGTATGTATATATAACAGAAATGACAGGACATGAGACAGACATATACTGTATATAGCATAGACAGCAGCTGTTCTTATTTTGTTTAGAGGTTGGAGTTTCTTGATTTTACACACTCTGTTCTTTAGTGTTTTTCTTTTGAAACCTTTAGCGGCCGTCATGGTCAGTTCACCCTTGCAGAGCCATGGGGGACTGAGTGCTTAAAATGTGCTATAGCTGAAACCGCTTATTTCCTGCTTAGCCAAAACATTATAAAACCTAGAATATTATTTAACATAGTTAATTTTGAGCATGCTATATAGTAAAAAATAAACACGAGAAAGCAAATCTTATAGCTGTTTGATTACTAGCTATCTGAGTTCTAACTCATCTTGGAACAGATAAAGCATTTTCATGATACCTTTAAGAAGCTGTTGGTCGACTCAAGTTGCTGACAAACTTTGCTTCGGGTATACTGCACTTGCTGTCTTTGCCAAATACTTTTGGTTTGTGTCTGTCGTGTAATGATGTCTTCATCAACTTACTTTGAGTGTTAGGCTCTTTGCTGTGTCCTTTTCAGTTTCATTTTAAGAATGCTTGACACTTTCTGACACAAGAGACAACTTCTTCCATATTTGGTTAATTTGTTGCCATAGGGGTTGGCTTAGAAGAACTGATTTTAAAGCTAATGAGACTCCCATGGTGTTCAGAGATATTATGGGATGTGCAGTTACAAGAGTTAAAAGAGAAGATTATACTTTCCGGTGCCAAGACAGGGTGAATAGTACAACTCAAAATTAGTGAAGAGTTTTTAAAGTGAAGGTGTAGTTTTTACTAGTTGGATCAGAGTGCCTTTCAAGTATTGGTCAATTTATTTTTATAGCTGCAGGAACAAAGTAACCAAAAGTTCAGTAATAGTAAAACATCTCAGCCACTCATCGTCCTGGAATGTGGTTGGGTAACAACAACAACAACATTTATTTATATAGCACATTTTCATACAAAAAGTAGCTCAAAGTGCTTTACATAATGAAGAGAAGAAAAATAAAAGACAAAATAAGAAATTAAAATAAGACAACATTAATTAACATAGAAAGGAGTAAGGTCTGATGGCCAGGGTGGACAGAAAAAACAAAAAAAAACTCCAGAAGGCTGGAGAAAAAAAATAAAATCTGTAGGGGTTCCAGGCCACGAGACCGCCCAGTCCCCTTTGGGCATTCTACCTAACATAAATGAAATAGTCCTCTTTGTAGTTCGGGCTTTTCACGGAGTCACTTGATGCTGATGGTCATACAGACTTCTGGCTTTTAATCCATCCATCATTGTTGGAACATCATGGTGCTTTGGGTAGATGGTGGTGGCGCACGCCACCACCAACAGGACACCGGAAAAGGAAACAGAAGAGAGAGTAAGGGTTAGTACAGATTTTGAATGAATAGTTATTATAATGAATTAGATATACAGAGTATCAGGATTAAATTACAGTGAAGTTATGAGAAGGCCATGTTAAAATAATGTGTTTTCAGTAGTTTTTTAAAGTGCTCCACTGTATTAGCCTGGCGAATTTCTACTGGCAGGCTATTCCAGATTTTAGGTGCATAACAGCAGAAGGCCGCCTCACCACTTCTTTTAAGTTTTGCTCTTGGAATTCTAAGGAGACACTCAGTTGAGGATCTGAGGTTACGATTTGGAATATAAGATGTCAGACATTCCGATATATAAGCCGGGGCGAGATTATTTAAAGCTTTATAAACCATAAGCAGAATTTTAAAGTCAATTCTGAATGACACAGGTAACCAGTGTAGTGACATCAAAACTGGAGAAATGTGTTCGGATTTTCTTTTCCTGGTAAGGATTCTAGCAGCTGCATTCTGCACTAGTTGCAAACGATTGATGTCTTTTTTGGGTAGACCTGAGAGGAGTGCGTTACAGTAATCTAGCCGACTGAAAACAAACGCATGAACTAATTTCTCTGCATCTTTCGATGATATAAGAGGTCTAAATTTTGCTTTATTTAATTTGAGAAAGTTACTATTCATCCATTCTGAGATACAAGTTAGACATTGTGTTAGCGAATCAAAAGATTTGGGGTCATCAGGTGCTATTGATAAATACAGCTGTGTGTCATCAGCATAGCTGTGGTAGCTCACGTTGTGCCCTGAGATAATCTGACCTAATGGAAGCATGTAGATTGAGAAGAGCAGTGGACCCAGGATAGAGCCTTGTGGAACACCATATAGAATATCATGTGTCTTTGAGTTATAATTACCACAACTAACAAAGAATTTTCTCCCTGCCAGGTAGGATTCAAACCAATTTAAGACATTGCCAGAGAGGCCCACCCATTGACTAAGGCGATTCTTAAGAATATTATGATCAATGGTGTCAAATGCGGCACTCAGATCTAAGAGGATGAGAACAGATAAATGGCCTCTGTCTGCATTTACCCGCAAGTCATTTACTACTTTAACGAGTGCAGTTTCTGTGCTGTGATTTGTTCTAAAACCTGACTGAAATTGATCAAGAATAGCATGTTTATTGAGGTGCTCATTTAACTGTATAATGACTGCCTTCTCTAGAATTTTACTTAAGAAAGGCAGGTTAGAGATGGGTCTATAATTTTCAAGAGCAGAGGGATCGAGATTATTTTTCTTAAGTAGGGGTTTAACTACCGCAGTCTTAAGACAGTCTGGGAAGACCCCCGTATCTAATGACGAATTTACTATGTCAAGAACATTATCACTAAGCACGCCCGATACTTCTTTGAAAAAATTTGTTGGTATTGGGTCAAGGGCACAGGTGGAGGGTTTCATTTGAGAAATTATTTTATGTAAATCAGGTAAATCTATCCTAGTGAAAGACTTTAATTTGTTTATTATGGGGTACTGGGGTTTAGGAGGATCCTTAGTGTTGGGGAGATATACTATGTTATTTCTAATATCATTAATTTTTTGATTGAAAAATACAGCGATAGCCTCACAGGTTTTACTGGAAGTACTTAGGAGGCATTCCTTTGAGTTACCAGGGTTTAACAGACGATCAATCGTCGAAAATAAGACTCTGGGATTACTAGCATTGTTATTTATAAGCTTAAGGGTAAGGGGCAGCTGACATCTTTGTCAAGTCTGTTTTTATAACAAATGGGCTAGTAAATGACTAGCAAAATGTTCTACACTAGACACAACAAAATTAGTGTAATTTGTTAAGTTAGATTTCAAACATAAGGAAACATTTGAATATAATTGTGATTCTAAATTCAAAAATAATTAGTATGTATTTTGCTTTATTGAAAGAGACATACAAAGTTAAATATTTTACAATTGAAACACAATTTGAGTTAAATGACTTGCTCAATGTCAAGGTAAAAAGAAGGGGATTGTTTTGTATTTAGTCAGAAACAAACTAAGGAAAACTGTGATTGCTTGCTTACTCATTCCCGAAGTTTTCTTCTCTTTGTAATTTGTTGAGTGTATTTCAGGGAGGTTGATATTTATTGTAATACTTCTTGAGCTTCTCTAAAAAGATAAAATTTCCCCATGGGTCTAATAAACTACTTTCTAAAAGACCAAGGATTTGTTCAATATGATCAATTTGTTGTGAAGTTCTATCAATTTGTATTTTTAAAACTGAGTTTTATTGCTAGTTCATAATTTCATACATCTTCACACATCATAAAGTCAACATTGTAATGCCTACATGAACAGTATTGCACATGAGGGATCACATGTGACATAAGAGGTACACAATTATAAAAGCGACATGTCGAGCAGCTACTGTCACATCTCCTCTTTAGGACTGCATTCCATTATCTCCAGTCATTTAAAATTCCCAGCACTGACCTCACTTTTTCTGATTCTGAGCTTTGGTGTTTCTTTATAAACACTTTATACAGTATATAAAGTGTGTGTTTATTCAGCAGAATCCTGACCCTAAGATACAATGTGCTGCTTAACAGGGAGACTCAAATATTGTCTGGGGTGTTGTTGCACAGGTTGTGCTCTGCAGTTTCTAGTCTTGAATAAATCTACCATAAAAGATATCAGAGTCATTATGTATGAGGAGCAGGAAAAGGAGACCTTCAACACACATTTATATAAACAAAGGGCTTTGACTTTGTTCCTCTGACGTGATTCATCTTGATTACAGCTTTTTTGGAGGAGAATAATCAAAAGTATTTTTATAGAAGTATGGAGACATTTGATTTCCAGTCTATGTTGCAAAAAAAAAAAATTGTTGGCCTAGGTCTTTGATTGCAATTGCTTTAAAATCAGTGCATATAAATATTTAAAAAGCAGGTCCCTACAATATTTATCTTAATACAGGAAAAAGAGAAGAAGTCCAGAAATAAACTTGTTATACATAAAGCAGTCATTAACACTTTGAAAAAAATTGCCTATAGTAGATATTTTCATTAACAATATGCAAGCTGGTATGGGAAAGTAAAAGATGGTTTACTTGCATGAAATATGTGAAATTAGTAACATTGTGAAAAATAGAAAAAAAATTTAAATCAAACTTTCAGTTGTTGAGGAATTTCCAATTAAAGGATCAGCAAAGGAAACCGATTTTCCTAACTTTCTTTTCCATTTTTTGGCAGGATTGTACTTGTTAGAGTGGCACAGTGCTTAGCATTAATGTCTGACTGTTCCAAGAGACTGGTTTCAGATCCCAGCTTTATCATTGGGAGTGGAACTTAAATGTTCTGCATGTGTCTACCTGGAGGTTTTCTTACTTTCTCTGTCTAAAGCACTTCACAAAAAATACAAAGGGTACAAACTAATATCAAATGTAAAACACCAAAGGAAAGATAAATACGGCATACAGAATGCTGTGAATCTGAGTAAGAAAGAATAAACAGAAATAAATCTAAAATGAAAAATGCTGAGAGAACATGAACTAATAATTCATTATATATACATTACTTGCCTCGCAGGTTAGGAGACCCGGGTTTGCTTCTTGGGTCCTCCCTGCATGGAGTTTGCATGTTCTCCCCGTGTCTGCGTGGGTTTCCTCCGTCTTTTCTGGTTTCCTCCCACAGTCCAAAGACTTGCAGGTTAGGTGCATTGGCGATCCTAAATTGTCCCTAGTGTGTGCTTGGTGTGTGTGTGTGTGTGTGTGCCCTGCGGTGGGCTGGTGCCCTGCCCATGGTATGTTTCCTGCCTTTCGCCCTGTGTTGGCTGGGATTGGCTCCAGCAGACCCCCGTGACCCTGTAGTTAGGATATAGTGGGTTGGATAATGGATGGATGGATGGATATACATTACTAAAGTACAAAATAAAGAGATGGTAAACAAAATCCTGTTGTCTCCCTGCCTAAACAGTTCTTGCATTCCATCTGATTTGGTCAGTTTGTTCGGTTTGGAAACACAGTACCACACCAACACTTTTCTCTGCAACGTAGAGGTTATCTTTAGGATTGCCACAGTGTTTCTCAACCATTCGGTCCAGTGGTAGCTTGAGAGTTGCTACTGTTTGTAATGGTAATGGGTTGTGGTGTGTCACCGCTCCAACAACTGTGCTAGATTCCCAACTGCGGCAATCATGCTTGAATCACCAAGGGGGATCCCACCTTCCTGCTCTGACATTCATGCCCTTGGTTGATGGCAAAGACATTTCTATGGGAAAAACTTCGTTGCAACACCAGAAAGGTTGAGGAACACTGCTCCAGAACACCCATCACATAAAAATAAGTAAACATTTCCCAGACAAAAAAAGTCTGAAATTGGTCAGTAATTTTTAACAACATTTGGATGAAAGTTTCAATTCATTAATGTATTTCTTTATTAAAGACAAAGTCATTCTATAAAAATATATTAATCATCTCATGTCTAGTGGGAATTAGGCCTGTTGGACAGATATTAGGTCTCATTTTAGAAATGAAACATAGCATTTCCTGTTCAATCAGTAATTTAACTTTAGTGCTAAGACTAAGGAGTATTATGCTGTGATGCAATGCAACTTTATGTGGAAACTGACAACTCACTCTGCAATTTTATAAATTTGTTTATCCAAATTAATCCTTCAAATTTTTGATTGTAATATTATGTGTACAGTGGAACCTCGGGTCACAACCGTAATTCGTTCCAAAACTCTGGTCGCAACCCAATTTGGTCGAGACCCGAAGTAATTTCCCCCATAGGATTGTATGTAAATACAATTAATCCGTTCCGGACCATACAAGCTGTATGTAAATATATATACGCTCGCTCGCTCGTGCTCTCTCTGTCTCTCTCGCTCGTGCTCTCTCTCTCTCTCTTGCTTGCTCCCGCTCTCTCTCTCTCTCTCTCTCTCTCACTCGCTCGCTGCACAGGGAATGAATGCACAGGGAGAGACTGAACACGTGCGGAAATCATCGGCGCGTACTCGTGCTCTCTCTGTCTCTCTCGCTTGTGTTCTCTCTCTCTCTCTTGCTCGCGCGTTCTCTCTCTCTCTCTCTTGCTCGCTCGCACTCTCTCTCTCTCTCTCTTGCTCGCTCGCACTCTCTCTCTTGCTTGCTCACACTCTCTCTCTCTCTCTCTCACTCACTCGCTGCACAGGGAATGAATGCACAGGGAGAGACTGAACACGTGTGGAAATCATCGGCGCATACGAACCGGAAGGGAAACTGGCTTGTTTGTCACCCGAGTGTGTGGTCGTGAACAGATGCAAAAGTTTGGCGAACTTCTTGGGCATAACCCGATTTGTACGTGTTCAGAGACATTTGTGAACCGAGGTTCCACTGTATATGGTATACAAATCTTAATCTTTCAGCAACTTTATCATGACATCTTCATTTGTTTTGTTGAATAAAAATAAAGACAACCTTCCATTTTGTATTTTGAGTAGAGCACAGCAAAAATCTAAAAGTGTGTACGTGACATTTTGTGTAGAGCACAGCAAAAAATCTAACAGTGTGTACTTGACATTTAGCATGCACAGCAGTTGTTTATTTGTGTGAGCAGTTCAAAAGAATCTGACTTTGCAAGACATATGTATTTTCGCAACTTGTTCTTCCTGTATAATGAAGAAGTGTATCTCTGTATCCTGTAACTGCCGTATAAAATTAGTTTTAGGCTCTCGCATCCATCCTCTGGACTTCTGCAAAAGTGTGAAGCTTTGCACGCAACCAGCTGATATATAAGAGCTGAAACATCTACTGGGGGGGGGGGGCATTGCAATGCTACTGACACTCCAGTCTAGGTATGCAATAAAGAACAATAATAAAAGAAAGCTTTTGAACATTCTCTTCTGGTGTGAGACCCTGACTCCTTCCATAATCACGGGTTAGTGATTCTCTTCTTCCACAGTTTCTATATTGCACAAAATCCACATATATAGTACCTTTAAAAAGCATTCACATATTATTGTTAGAAAACATTGAATCAAAGCATACTAATCAACCGAAAAGGATTCTTTAATGTGAATGTGAAAACTGATCTCTGCAAAGTGGTCTAAATTAATAACAAACATTAACACAAAATAACCGTTTGCCCCTTCAAGTCAATGCTAGACAGATGCAGCTTTTTCAGCCTTGTGCAATTTTCATTCTTTTTTGCAAAACCGCTGAAGTTCTGCTACTTTGCTTAGGGATTATGAGTGAATAACCTTTTTTAAGTCTAGCCACAGATTCTTAACTGGATCGAGATTTAGACTCTGACTCGGCCACTTCAGGACATTAACATTATTGTTTTCAAGCAATTTCTCTGTAACTTTGGTTTTATTCTTGGAGTCATTGTCTTGCTGGAAAATGCTTCTTCTCCTGTAGCACAGGTCTCCTCCTGTAGACTGCATCTGGTTTTCCTCCAGGATTTCCCTGTAGTTTGTTGCATTCACTTTAACCTCTACCCTTACAAGTCTTTCTATGCTTGCTTCTAAGAAGCATCCCCATGGCATGATGCTGCCATCACCAGGACGGGGATAATGTGTTTTTGATTTTGGCTTGCACCAAACAGCTCAATTTTGGATTACTCGGACCATATAACTTTCCTCCAGCAGGTTTCAGATCTCCCCATGTGCCTCTTCGTAAACTCCAGTTGAGATGTCAATTGTTTTTTTTTTTGTTTTTTTTTAATATAAACAGTAGCTTACTTTTTGCTGCTGTCCAATAAAGCATCATCTTGTTGAGCAATAGTTGTTGTATGCAGATAGTCACTCGTATCTAAGCCTTCAAAGTTATCATAGGTCACTTGGTGGCGTCCTTTATTTGTATCCATCTTGCACAATTACTCAGTTTCTGTGGATGGCCTGATCTTGGCAGATTTACAGCTCTTCTTGTTTCTTAATGAATGATTTAACTGAACTCGAAGGAATATTCAGTGACTTGGTTATTTTCTTATATCTATCCCAACTTGTGCTTTATTAAATCACATGTGTTTGTTTTGTTTTTGGGTTTTTTTTGTGTTTTTTTTTTTTTGTTTTGTTTTTTTTGTGTCCTCATTGTGTAAGTTAGGCCACAATACTCACTCACCACAAGCTAGCCCTTTACAGTGCATTTGGACTACAATCACCTGAACCCTCTTAACTACAGACAAGTGATCTCCATTAACTAATTATATGACTTCTATAACCAATTAGGTGGATCATATTACAGGGGTGAATCAGTGATCATGTTATTTTGTGTTTTAAATGTGTAAATTTAGACCACTTTGCAGAAATCGGTTTTCACATTCACATTAAAAACATCAGTGTCAACAAAAGGCCAAATTAAACCCACTGTGATTCAATGTAGTATAACAATAAAATGTGAAAACTTCAAAGGGGGTAATTAAATGTTAAACAAAACCAATGACTGTTAGCATGGTTTCACAAAGTTCCTAGTGTTTATTGTAAATGTAACACATTTTCTTATCTAATAGCCAACTGCAGCTGGTTCTTGACTAATTGAGGGAATGAGTGAACATCATTGTTAACTAGAAAAGCAAATACAAAATGCTTTTATTAGAAAGTCAGAAACACTGATTGAAAGTGTCTTTTGTGAACTAATTGAAGTGACTTGCTTCTAGTTTTTATGTGCCATGTAAATTGAATAGATCATCCTGAAAGTTGCAGTTTTATTTCTTTTGGAACAAGACAGCAGAATAATGAAGTTTTCAAAGGACAGTTCACGAATCCTATTCAGAAACACCAAACTACTATTCAGTCCCACATATAAATTATATGCACAGTCTACATTTACGACAAGTTTATCAATAAAAACTTCAGCTCCATATTTCTCTCTGTCAGATGCAGTAAGCTGAAAATTGGGCTCTGCACTAAAATATTCTGCCACTTTGGGAATTTGTTTTAACACATCCGTGTCTTTTTTTTTAGTTAGCAAGGCTGAAGTAAAGTGAGCCTATTTCAGAATCAGCACTCATATTCATTTCAACGCAAAAAGTTTTCAGTCTGTTTTCACTCTTTGCAGAGACAGCAGGACACATATTTCCTTGTTTGAGAAGTATTTCTATACATTCTGCCCATTTCCTAAAAGCCCAGTAGTTTTCTATTTAAAGAGACCATATTAAAAGTACTGTAGCGGTTTTGAGAAATATTATAATTTAGCATCTTGAAATAGTCATTTGCTACATTTGAAAATATGTGAGCCCAAGGCTTTCACCCTAGTACGCATGTTCATTAATACATTACCAGTTATATTACAGAAAATCTTCTTTAACTGAAGACCTCTTTAATGAAAACTGTTACATTTGGCTTGTTCATGAAACTTGATTACAAGTGGCATATCAAATTGACTGAAGCAAACAGTGATGTGTTTTTAAGGGTCTACAGTATTTACTAATGAAGTGATACTGCTTAACTAGGAATGAGTAAGGGTGGAAACATGCACATTATATTTTGATAATAAGTCTTCTAGACTATTGATCAGTTCTACTGGTATGCTGAGAGTTATTATATATATCCTTTGTAAAAATCCCATTCCTCATGATAACAAATAACATCACACATACCTCACATCATATATCATAACATTTTAAAAGGTTAGTTTTGCAAAATAGGTTTGTCAGATTACTTGCAGATTTATAGAACTAGAGTACAGTTTACGATCTAATGGAAATGTATGCCTTGTTTAATTGACTCTAGCTGTAAATACTTACTGTGACAGGTGATATTATGAAAATCCCTGCAAACACAAGCTTATATGTGTATTTTTCATCTACCAAGAAGTTGTTGATAATACTGTAATGGGGAGCAAAGGGTTAATCTGAGCTGGCACAAATAAACATCAGCTAATTAGTTTACCGTGTGAAATGCAAACAGAATTAACCATACTCTGTATTTTACAGTAGCTCTTTTTATCAATACTTCAAAAGACAAAGTGACTGCACCAAGCTTTCTGCCAGCTCAGCTATAACGGACATTTCATCTTCTAAAGAATTGAAAAAAGAGTAAATAAGTCCTAATCCTACACTTACATTCTACAGTTCCACACTACAAGATACTATTCTGACTATTCAAAAACAAAATCAATTAGAAGACGCATTTAAATATGTTCTGTGATTATTGTAAAAATGTGTTTATTCTTGGTTTAAAAATATTTTCATAAAAATCATTATAATTAATTAGATATAATTTATGTATCCATTTTACTACAGGGCGGCGCGGTGGCGCAGTGGGTAGCGCTGCTGCCTCGCAGTTGGGAGACCTGGGGACTTGGGTTCGCTTCCCGGGTCCTCCCTGCGTGGAGTTTGCATGTTCTCCCCGTGTCTGCGTGGGTTTCCTCCGGGCGCTCCGGTTTCCTCCCACAGTCCAAAGACATGCAGGTTAGGTGGATTGGCGATTCTAAATTGGCCCTAGTGTGTGCTTGTGTGTGGGTGTGTTTGTGTGTGTCCTGCGGTGGGTTGGCACCCTGCCCAGGATTGGTTCCCTGCCTTGTGCCCTGTGTTGGCTGGGATTGGCTCCAGCAGACCCCCGTGACCCTGTGTACGGATTCAGCGGGTTGGAAAATGGATGGATGGATTTTACTACAGGGGCAGCATGGTGGCGCAGTGGGTAGCACTGCTGCCTCGCAGTTGGGTGACATGGGGACCCGGGTTTGCCTCCCGGGCCCTCCCTGCGTGGAGTTTGCATGTTCTCCCCGTGTCTGCGTGGGTTTCCTCCGGGCACTCCGGTTTCCTCCCACAGTCCAAAGACATGCAGGTTAGGTGGATTGGCGATTCTAAATTGGCCCTAGTGTGTGCTTGGTGTGTGGGTGTGTTTGTGTGTGTCCTGCGGTGGGTTGGCACCCTGCCCAGGATTGGTTCCCTGCCTTGTGCCCTGTGTTGGCTGGGATTGGCTCCAGCAGACCCCCGTGACCCTGTGTACGGATTCAGCGGGTTGGAAAATGGATGGATGGATTTTACTACAGGGGCAGCATGGTGGCGCAGTGGGTAGCGCTGCTGCTTCGCAGTTGGGTGACATGGGGACCCGGGTTCGCCTCCCGGGCCCTCCCTGCGTGGAGTTTGCATGTTCTCCCCGTGTCTGCGTGGGTTTCCTCCGGGCACTCCGGTTTCCTCCCACAGTCCAAAGACATGCTGGTTAGGTGGATTGGCGATTCTAAATTGGCCCTAGTGTATGCTTGGCACCCTGCCCGGGATTGGTTCCTGCCTTGTGCCCTGTGTTGGCTGGGATTGGCTCCAGAAGACCCCCATGACCCTATGTTCGGATTCAGCAGGTTGGACAATGGATGGATGGATGGATTTTACTACAGTAAATCCTTGCCAGGACTGCCATTATAATTTTGGTTGTTATGCTGGTTTTTAAAACACTAAGCAGGTGCTGATTAAGTAGACAAATTAAACCATCTCATCTTGAGTCACATTTGGTCATGATTCACTTAAAAATAAAAAAAAGGACAGATTAATTTCAACGGATGATTAATGGTTTATCAATGTTATTTTTTCAAGTGAATCATTGTAACAAAGAATGTAGGAATCACATCCAGAAATCATTTCATAAGATGCCATATAAGAGGTTGGTCATCAAAGTGTAATAAGTGGGAGTGCAGGGTGTTGTGTGTAGATGAGTACAAAATTGGCTCAGAAACATAGGAAGCACAGGGTTATAGCACGAGGAACCCTATCAGAAATTTGCTAATGTTAAGAGAGGTGTCCCACAGGTATCAATATTAGGGCCACTGGTATTTTGAATATACAGTCGACCCTTGATATACGACCAGCCTGACATGCGAACAACTTGCTTTACGACCAAAATTTTTGTTCTGAATTACGACCAACATCTTGCGTTACGACCCGAATGTGGTCACGTGTATCCGCTTGTTCGATTGTAAACAAACAGCCGAGAGCCTTTGTAAGCATCAATCGGAGCCCAGATACATGTGTTTGTGAACGTAATTTCAGTCAGCGCAGTGATTTATATAATTTATTTCGATAATCGCTAAGGAAGGAAACGAAGGTAACGAAGGTAAAGAAATCGATCACAATCGAAACGAAGAATGAAATTGTGTGGAAATATGAGAGTGGCATTCGTGTGACCGATCTCGCTAATATGTACAGCATGTTGAAATCCACCATTTCGACAATTTTACAAAGAAAAGATTTGTACAAGGAAACTCCTTCCAAGCAATAACCACCTTCCATTTCATTCTCCTCCTCCTTCCTTCCTGCAAGCCAAAGATGTCAACTTAAATGGTGAGTACAGTATGAAATTATTGTTTCTGGTAGGCTAGGCACTATTTATAACTTTTTGGTTAGTACATTAGAAAAATTATTGGTGTTTTTGGTAAATTATGCACATTATACAACCCTTTTTTATTAAAAAAAGCTAAGTAAGTGTTGCTGTGGGAGGTTCGGAAGACATTAAGGGCATTTCCATTATTTCTTATGGGAAAAATAGTCTTGACTTACAACCAACTTGAGATTACAACCAGCCCTCGTGAACGAATTGAGTTTGTAAGTCAAGGGTCCACTGTATATAAATGATTTGGATAGCTATATAAATATCAAGCTGGTTAAGTTTGCAGATGTTTCCAAGCTAGGTGGTTTGGCAGATAATCTAGAATCAGTTGAATCATTACCATGGGACTTGGACTGCAAAAAACTATTACATGCATAAAGTAAAAATGTTAGGTTTGGGGGGTCTCAAAATTGAAAGTACATCTTATGAGAAGAATTTAGGAGTCATAGTGAACTTGACAGTATCAACTGCTAGACAGTATTCAGAAGCCATTAAGAAGGCTAACAGAATATTAGGTTATAAAACACAATGTATCGAGTACAAGTGCAAGGAGGTTATGCTGAAGCTTTATAATGCACTGGTGAGACCTCTTCTGGAGTACTGTGTGCACTTTTGGTCTACTGGTTACAAAAAGGACACAGCAGCACTAGAAAAAGTCCAGAGATGAGTGATTAGGCTGATTCCAGGGCTGCAGGTAATAAGTTATGAGGAAAGTTTAAAAGAGTTGAGTATTTTCAGTTTAAGCAAAAGAATATTAACAGGAGACATGACTGAAGTGTTTAAAATTATGAAGAGAATTAGAACGGTGGATCGAGAGTGTTATTTTAAAATGAGTTCATCAAAAATATGGGGATACAGATGGAAACTTGTTAAGGGTAAATTTCGCATAAACATTAGGTGATTTGTGAGAGCCATGGACACATGGAATAAGCTACCAAGTAGCGTGGTAGACAATAGGACAACTGGGACTTTCAAAACCATACTCAATGTTATATTGGAAGAATGAAGTGGATAGGACTGGCAAGCTTTGTTAGGCTGAATAGTCTGTTCTTGTATAGACTATTCTAATGTTCTAATGTATTTTAGTGAGAACCAGAACTTAATGTCATAAACAAACAGTTTATGAAGAAAGAATAATTTAAAAGCACAAGTGGGAGAATGTGCAGGGTTTCAACCAGAATACAAAATGTTTTTGTTTGTGCAATCAGAAGGATTGTGCTCTAGGCAAGACTAACAAATAGTTGCACAATCATTCACTAAAGTTTTATATAGTGCCTTTAACTATCTCCATTTCAAAGAGCTTTATAGATCTAGATTGCATCATAGGTTCTCAAGAAGGGCTCAAGTTCTATACATATTAGCACCAGGAAACATATGTTCAGAAAATAGGTGGATGCTTATAAACAAATACTGTGAATGTGAGATTAGGCCAATAGCCATTAATAGACATTTTAATTGAGGAATACAAGAGTCTTGACAGGTCAGCAACACATTTGCCTAAAATAACTCATGTAAACACCATGACTACTGTTGTGATGTGAGATTTTACATATAACTTGATGAATATTTTGTACTGTATATCTTTATTTGTAATTTAGACAAAGCAATGTAATTTAGTGTTTACCCTCCCACCCCACGTTAGGAATGTGTCTGTTTGAATTTTACAACAGGATTTGGGAGATGTGTGCTTTAAACCAGTTTGGCAAGTGTTTCCTTGCTAAAGTCATTTCTACCACCGCAAATGGGCTAAGGTGTACTTTAACATATGGTTTGGGAGCAGGTGTCAAGATGTTCTATTTCCCCCATTGGTCTAAAGTATGGCTGTTTGGAATTGGCTTGTCTCAGAGGCCTTTATGTACCATGATGTCCTATTGGCTGTAGGGGTTGGACAGAACATCTATAAATGTATGTGTTTAACCTCACAATCTCTCTCTTACCAACCAACATATGATGAAGAAGCATCTCTCTTGCTAACCTGTGATGATGAAGAGAACACAATGAACAGCACAGCTCAGCAGCCATTTTGAACAGACATGTGGCTGAAAGCTGAGCACCAATGATGCCTTAACTAGAGACATTTAAGTAACTACAGGTCTGTGCCGCCTGAACTACATATCACCATTTAATCAGGTTGTATGGTTGCCAATATTCAAATGTACTTTGCATTTTGTTATTATTTATGAATATTATCAATAATACATTATTTAAACTGTAACTTAACTTTTGCTTGTCTTTTTACTACATCTAATTGCCTGAGGTTATAGATATAGAAGGGAAGGTGGGGATAAGTTATATACAATAATACCTTATAAACAGTGGTAAGTCTGTGAGATTAGGCATTCTAAGGCTACATATTAATAATACAATAGGGGAAAGTAGAGCAATATATATTACTCTACCAAGACAAAACAATTGGCGTAGTCCGGCAGGATTTTGCGGTAATCATTGTTTTGCACCTTGTCAGACAAAACTACTTTAGTTTAAAAATTTACTTTGTAAATATTTACAGCTGAAGTGTCTGGAGTTTGCATGCATTTTGCATGCCCAGTACCCTCTAACATCTGAAAGACATATAAATTGTAGTCATTGCCAATTCTAAATTAATGAAGTGGTGATGACTTTGCTGTGTATAATACAAGAATGTAGTGGTCTGGCATCTGACCCTGGGAAGGTTTCTGCCTTTTGGCTCTCCAAGATTCCATACTGTACTAAACATGTTAGATGGGGGAAAGAAAAATAAAGTAAATATGTATTAACTAATCGCTTGAAAAGTAAATTATTTTAGTACATTGGTGATAATTTAAAGCACAAACAGATTTTGTACATGACTCTCAGAAGAGTTTAAAGCTATTTTAGGAAATTTGAACATAAATTAACAGCAGAGTATTATTTTACAAGCTACTGTATACTATTGTACAAGCATTTGGTCTACTACTTTAACTGAAATGGTCTTTTTCCTGTTTTTCTTACTTTTACCTAGGGTGTCATCGGGCTAATCAATAGTTCATTTCAATCTGAATGTTACTTTGAATGATTTAGTCAGTAGAGCTCTTTACAGAGATTAAATTAGATAGTCACAAAAAAGAAAAGGGTTGGGCAATTTGAACTACTTCTAGCATATGAACACACATAGAGAAATAAAAGCAGTATCATACAAGACTCTCATTAAAGAGAAATACAGAATAAAAATACATTTTATCATTTGGACATATGATTTTAAAGTCTCAAAGGAAAATGGATGGCTTGCCACTCTCCTCTGATTCTTACTGTAGCATCATAGTGGACTTCTCAGTGCTTTCTGAGAATAAGAAGTGGCCTGCAATGAAAACAGCAATAACAAAATGGAGAAGAAAAAAGACAATATGCACTGTTTTGTATATTCTATTAGAATGGCTTTTTTCAGCACCCTGGAATTGAATTTGAATTTAGTTTCCTGCCTTATTTTTTTTACCTCACTGTTAATTAATATATTTCCTTTTAGGTGTTTAGAACATTAGAACACTGGAACAATCTAAACAAGAACAGGCCATTCAGCCCAAAAAAGCTTGCCAGTCCTATTCACTAAATGCTTCTAGAAAAACATCAAGTCGCGTTTTGAAAGTCCCTAAAGTCTTACTTTCTACCACACTACTTGGTAGCTTATTCCAAGTGTCTCTGTGTAAAGAAAAAGTTGTAACGGCCGACCCCTTTTACCCAGCCGGCAGCTACACCTCCAAGACCAGTGGCCTGGATAATTAACTGAGAGATAATCTAACTATCAAGCCGTACTTCTTACCAATTAAACTTTTCCCCCCCCACAATCGACGGTGAAAAATATGAGCACAAAAACAGGATGTAAAATTAAACAGATTAAATGTATTAAGTAAAATGACATGCAAAAAACAAACAAATATATAAACATAAATATCCCTCCACCCCAGCAATAACAAAACACCACCAAATATATATAAATATATACAACAAAAAACCCTCCCTTGTCCCTGTAACAAATAAACACACAACACGAATAACGACAATGAAAGACAAACTGAAAATGAATGAGTACGTGAGTCCGGTAAAAAAGAAAATGTCCTGAAAGCGGATGACTGAATTAGTGATAGAGTTGTTTGATTCTCCCCGGAAAAAAATGGAACAGCCTAACCGTGAATCCTCGTGTATGTGGTGGATGATAAGCGCAATATGGAAAACAGGTACAGGTTGCTCGTGGTCGTAATGTGGAAACAAAATCTCCTTCTCTCCTCTCTCCTTTTCCTTCTCCTCCTGATGGCTTATATAGTCCTGTGACGGCTGTGATTGAATGATTGTAAACAGGTGTTTTCCAGGTTGGCGGCTGTGGTCTCCTTCCATCATCCGTCCCCCTTTTTACGGGGATGGCATAAACTGATGCACAAACAGTAAATGGGACAATGAAACGAGACGCACTCAGAACTGACATTTAAACACTATGTGGCCCCGCTACAAAGTTCTTAATGTTTGTGTGAAATTTACCATTAACAAGTTTCCAACTGTGTCCCCATATTCTTGATCAACTCATTTTAAAATAACAATCTCAATCCACTGTACTAATTCCCTTTATAATTTTAAACACTTCAATCCTCTTAATCTTCTTTTGCTTAAACTGAAACAGGCTCAGCTCTTTTAAAAATCTTTTTTCATAATTCATCCCCTGTAGCCCTGGAATCAGCCTAGTCGCTCTACACTGGACCTTTTCTAGCTCTGTTATGTCGTCTTTGTAGACTGGAGACCAAAACCGCACACACAGTACTCAAGATGAGGCCGCACCAGTGCATTAGAAAGCCTGAACATATCCTCCTTGGACTTGTACTCCACACATCAGGGCACTATATAACCTAACATTCTATTTGCCTTCTTAATGGCTTCTGTACACAAACTAAATAAAGAGAAAACAGAAATGTTATTGATTGGCAATACAGTAATCCCTCCTCCATCGCGGGGGTTGCGTTCCAGAGCCACCCGCGAAATAAGAAAATCCGTGAAGTAGAAACCATATGTTTATATGGTTATTTTTATATTGTCATGCTTGGGTCACAGATTTGCGCAGAAACACAGGAGGTTGTAGAGAGACAGGAACGTTATTCAAACACTGCAAACAAACATTTGTCTCTTTTTCAAAAGTTTAAACTGTGCTCCATGACAAGACAGAGATGACAGTTCCGTCTCACAATTAAAAGAATGCAAACATATCTTCCTCTTCAAAGGAGTGCGTGTCAGGAGCACAGAATGTCACATAGATAGAGAAAACAATCTCTAGCAAACAAATCAATAGGGCTGTTTGGCTTTTAAGTATGCGAAGCACTGCAGCACAAAGCTGTTGAAGGTGGCAGCTCACACCCCCTCCGTCAGGAGCAGGGGGAGAGAGAGAGAGAGAGAGAGAGAGAGAGACAGAGTTTGTTTTTCAGTCAAAAATCAATACGTGCCCTTCGAGCTTTTAAGTATGCGAAGCACCGTGCAGCATGTCGTTTCAGGTAGCAGCTGCACAAAAGATAGCAATGTGAAGATAATCTTTCAGCATTTTTAGACGAGCGTCCGTATCGTCTAGGTGTGCGAACAGCCCCCCTGCTCAATCCCCATACGTCAGGATCAGAGAAAGTCAGCGCAAGAGAGAGAGAAGAGTAAGCAAAGAGTAAGCAATCTAGCTTCTCAGCCATCTGCCAATAGCGTCCCTTGTATGAAATCAACTGGGCAAACCAACTGAGGAAGCATGTACCAGAAATGAAAAGACCCATTGTCCGCAGAAATCCGCGAACCAGCAAAAATTTCCGCGATATATATTTAAATATGCTTACAAATAAAATCCGCGATGGAGTGAAGCCGCGAAAGGCGAAGCGCGATATAGCGAGGGATCACTGTAATGGATATAATGAGGTTATTAGAAATAAACTAGATACATTAGGATTAAAAGTCAAGACGGAGGTAAAGAATTTAGGGGTAACTATTGACTCTGACCTGAATTTTAAATCACATATTAATCAGATTACTAGGACAGCATTATTCCACTTAAGAAATATAGCAAAAGTTAGACCCCTTATAACATTGCAAGAGGCTAAGAAATTAATCCACACTTTTGTTTTCAGTCGACTAGATTACTGTAACACTCTCCTCTCAGGACTACCCAAAAAAGGCATAAATCGATTACAATAAGTGCAGAATGCAGCTGCTAGAATCTTAACTAGGAAAAGAAAATCTGAGCACATCTCTGCAGTTTTGATGTCACTACATTGGTTACCTATGTCATTTAGAATTGACTTTAAAATCCTGCTTATAGTTTACAAAGCCTTAAATAATCTCGCTCCATCTTATATTTCGGAATGTCTTACACTTTAAACTCCAAATCGTAACCTTAGATCTTCAAATGAGTGTCTGGTTAGAATTCCAAGAACTAACCTTAAAAGAAGTGGTGAGGCGGCCTTCTATTGTTATACACCTAAAATCTAGAATAGCTTGCAAATAGGAATTCACTAGGCTAATACAATTGGAGCACTTTAAAAAACTGCTGAAAACACATTACTTTAACATGGCTTTCTCATAGCTTCATCTTAGTTTAATCCTGATGCTCTGTATATTCAATTAATTATTATTATTATTCACTGTATTCATATTCAAAATCCCTACTAACCCCTACTTTCTCTTCTGTTCTTTTTCCAGTTTTCTGGGGTGGCGACCTGCGCCACCACCACCTGATCAAAGCACCGTGATGTCCCTACATTGATGGATTAAAGGAAAGAAGTCCACATGACCGTCATCATCAAGTTCTACTATGAGAACCCTGAATACAATGAGGACTGATCATTTATGTTAGCTAGAATGTCTAGAGGGGGCTGGGCGGTCTCGTGGCCTGGGACCCCTGCAGATTTGATCTTTTTCTCCAGCCGTCTGGAGATTTTTTTGTTTTTTCTGTCCTCCCTGGCCATCGGACCTTACTTTTATTCTATGTTAATTAGTGTTCCCTTATTTTAATTCTTATTTATTTTGTCTTTTTTCTCTTTCTTCATCATGTAAAGCACTTTGAGCTACATTATTTGTATGAAAATATGCTATATAAATAAATGTTGTTGCTGTTGTTGTCTGGAAGTCGATAGCTTAGAGTCCACTATGACTCCTAAATCCTTCTCATAAGGTGTACTCTCAATTTTCAGACCTCCCATTGTGTATTCAAACCTAACATTTGTACGTCCTATGTGTAATACTTTACATTTATTGACATTAAATTTCATCTGCCATGCATCTACCCAAGCCTGTATGTTGTCCAAGTCCTTCTGCAATGATTTAACGAATTCCAAATTATCTGCCAATCCACCTATTTTGGTATCATCTGCAAACTTAACCAGCTTGTTATTTATATTCCTATCTAAATCACTTATATACTGTATATTATAAACAGCAGCAGCCCTAGCACTGACCCATGTGGAACACCACTCTTTACACCACTTTAGCTGCATACTTACTGCTGGGAGCTCTGCAACCTGGTTTACATTACAAAAGATAAAGCCAAATGAGAATAAAAGAGAAAGAGGAGTTAACAGAAGTAGGCAATGATTAAAGCAAGCCAGCTGCTCAAGTACACGAGCTGGATCCCGGAACCTGTTGGAAGGAGAACACGTTATTTTCTAATTGTGAACAATTTTGCCATTGATTTATTCAGCCCTTTTTGATATATAAAATGTAACTTAATTGTGATAAAATTAGGTGATGTTTATATTGCTGCCTAGTTCCAGTAATTTAGATGATAGTGATTTGTGTATGAATTATACAGTATAAGCAAGAATGTATTCTAAGCAATTTCTGAGCTTGAATTTAAATTTCAATCCAAAAATTTTAAACATGTTTTTTAATCCACTTAACAGTAATACATTATTCCAAAGATATGTTGAAATCTCTTTCATTCATTAAATCTAAATGCTGCGCTTCAACTCAAATATTTTAGAATACCTAGTGGGTTTTGTTTATTCAATATTTTCTACTATGAAATGAACATATTTTAGCAATTTCCATTACATGCTAATATTTTAACTTGAGAGAAGCTACATTTCTGAAATTGTGAAACTAGTATATCTGAAACTAGCTTCTAATACAAATACAGATCTTTAGCATGCCTGCAATGAGTCAAATAATTGAATGCCTTTTTATAGAACTGTTAGCACTGTGAGCTCCTTTTGATGAGGTAACGAAGGCCACTTCAGGGCAAGCAGCAAGGTAAAATGTGTAATCAAGGCTTTCTCCATTATGTATAGCACATAAGGCCAGATTCTGAACTGTGAGTAGATTGCTCACCTCACATTTGTATCTGTGAGAATAAAGTGTTTCTTTAAATCTCTTGATGTGTACTAAGTTAATAAGCCTGACATTTTAATCACCATAATTAAAGTAACAGCTGCTGTGACAGTATATACTATATATATTTTTTGAGTAACAACACTAACAAAGAAACAAATGGAATTTAATATAGTTTAGGTAAAAAAAATGGCTTAGTCAGTGTAAATGCTACAATCATATTTTAGAGTCTTTCCCTAAATCATTCAGAACAAAAGTATTAGTAACAATTACTGTGACAAATGAGGCACACACCTTTTGCATGCACCACATTTACACAACATTTCTATTTTAAGTCAAGATTCTATTTTTCATTTCTTAGACAAGAATAATTCTTGCTTTATTTTATAAATTACACCCAAAACCCAAAGAATTTCTAGTGTAGGGATTTAATGAAGTGTAGAGAAACTAAGAAGAAATGCTCCTGTTACTTCTTGACCCACATCATAGAATTCCAATCACATTTTTAAAAGCAAATATCTTTCAGCAGAAATTAAAATAATTAGCCTCCCAAAAATAATGTACTAATATGATTAAATGTTTCCTGAATGTAAAAATCTAATTATCACTAAAAATCTTAAATATATGAAGCGGAAATTGCATGGATAAAACAAGCAAGCAATATTCAGGTCACGTACAGTTCCACTCTAGGTACTTTCCATATTTGTTAAGATCTTGCTAATCCTTTCTTTAGACTTCTGCCATTATAAGTAAGATACTGTTATTTTATTCGACTGACACTAAATTTTATAGTTAGTTAAGGTTTAGGAGAAAAGGGTAAATGAGATTGTCTTCTGGGTCATGAAGTACCTCAGGATGACAAAAAAATATTATATATTTATATTAATCTTTGCTAAAGGTGACCTGATGCAAGTCCATGGCAATCAAGCACTTCAATTCCTGATACCAGTTCAATACCAACTGCTTAATGGCAGATGTGAGAAGGGTCACTGAGAATGTATATAGTGTAAAGTATTGATATAGGTGTATGATATATATATATTATATATATGTATACACACACACATACACCCACACAAGCAGTGTGTGTATCTATATAATGAGAAGCAGTTGTTCAATCAGTATGAAAATCAGTGTAACTCACAAGAAATATTTCAAAACCAGACCACAATTACGGCTACCTATGAGATTTGTTAATGTCAGGAAAACCCCAGTTTCATCTTACATGCATCTATACATGTCAAGGATTCTTACAAGTTCTCATATTGCCCATCCAAACCAACCTTATGAAAATGTTCCTCATAGGAGGCAATAGTTCCTGGAGGGAGTAGAGCAGAATGTATTTGGCAAACCAAGAAAATTCCTTATTTGCTCAATTACAGACAGGTTCAGAGTACTGACAAATGTTGGGATCATGCACTGAGAGTGTGCGTTGCCACACCCACTATACAATGAACCCGAATGCAGCGGATGACACCTCAGTACCACACTGGAACAATGTGAGTTTTTTTTTTTTTTTTTTTAAAGTGGCTATAGTGCCAATCCTGCCACCAACCCCCAAGTTTTCCATGTAAGTAGGAGGACCTACTTGCAGGGCTGGATGCAATTTAGCATCATGCCCAGGACAAAGCAATTGCAGGTTAATGGCCTTGATCAAGAGCCCAATGGAGTAGATTCATTCACTTCTGCTATTTATGGGATTTGAAACAGCAACCTTCCAGTTGCTGACACAGATCCCTACCCTCAAAGCCACAAGTCCACCACTCTAATGAGAAAGCAAGGTTCCTAATGCCACATACACATACAAGCCTTGTGGTGGGTGACCTACATTGATGGATTGAATGCCAGAGGTCCACATGACCGTCATTGTCTAATTCATTCACATGAAGCCTGAAAACCATGAGGACTGATTTAGATTATTTATGTTAGGTAGAATGCCTAGTGGAGGCTGGACGGTCTCATGGCCTTGGAACCACTGCAGATTTTTTTTTTCTCCAGCCCTCTGGAATTTTTTTTTTGTTTGTTTTTTTTTTTGTCCTCTGTGGCCATCAGACCTTACTTTATTTTTTGTTAATTAGTATTGCCTAATTTTTATATTTTTTCTTTCTTCATCTTGTAAAGCACTTTGAGCTACATCATTTGTATGAAAACGTGCTATATAATAAATACATTTTGTTGTTGCTGTTGCTGGAATGTGTGTGTGTGAAATATTATATAATGGATGATAGATTCTGCTTGACATATGATAAATGCACTGCTGACAGGAGTGGCGGTGTGTTGTTTCTCAATGACTAGAATGTTTCCTGAAGATGACCAGATGCAAGTCCAAGGAAGTTATTCCTGAGACCAGTCAATACCTGATGTAAAATGGCAGATAGGAGACTGGATATTGGAAAGGATCGATACAGGTATTGCAATGGTCTGTGACACAGTTAATGTGGGCCTTGCAGTTCTTAACTGTCACATCCATATGACCAATTTGTGCCAAACTACCATCTGACCAAAAATGAATTCAGTCCTCACCAAGCTGACTGCCGTTTCTGTTACAGACAAATTCATCATTAAACAAATGTTAACATTTTTATATAACCACACTGTTGTTCAAGTAAACTGGACCAATTCCTCTTAGTGCAAATATTTTCTATGAAATAAGAAGACTGCCAGAGATATCAACAGAAAGTGCATTGGGAATGGGCTGTTACAGGGTTCTACTAGAATGAACTGTAGGGTGGTGGTCCTTTAGGCAATATGGAGATAAATCTGAATTTAATGTCATATCACTATATGTTTTGATGTGGTGTCATTTTTGTAGCTTTGTAAGCAGTGTCTATACTAAACCTTACCACCTGAATATTTTTTCTTTGTAAAGTACTGAAAACTAGTAATTTGAACAATTGATAGAGAATGAAGAAAGTAAGCTGTTTCAGCTTTTTGTAAGGAAATCATTCATTGCATAAAAGGTCATCTTTTTGAGGCTTCTGTCACTTCTGGCCTTTACCATTAGGTCATGAGGTTCTCAGCATGAAAGGGTTAGATCATCTTTCAGCCACACTTCTATCTCCTATTGATGTTTTTTACATGGTCCATTCAGACTAAGCGACCCAGTGATTTTCAGAAACTGATGACTGAACTCTGACATTAGGTGTCTCTAGGACACTTTCATTGATTATTGTGATGTTACCATACCATGCCCTGTTTGAACCAAAGCCAAAATTAGCCCACAGCTCAGTATTAAAAGGCAATATGATTAACCTCAGCAGCAGCTTCATCCAGAGTTTTCAATGTAAAAGAAGAAGCCTTAATTTGAATATATATGGCAAGATTGTGGGGCCTTTTGATTCAGATAGGTTGATTATTTCAGTGTTTTGAGGAAGTATAACTAAAGACTTTGATTCCTATACTAATTTTATTCATCCTTAAAATTTCTATCATTTCTAATTTATGATTTTGATTTAAGACGTAGATATATCAGCATGCCATTCTACCTAGAGTTTTATGGCCTTTGCTACTGTGGCTCTGAGGCTAGGGATCTGCACTGGCAATCGGAGGGTTGCCGGTTCGAATCCCGTAAATGCCAAAAGGGACTCTGCTCTGTTGGGCCCTTCAGCAAGGCCCTTAACCTGCAATTGCTGAGCGCTTTGAGTAGTGAGAAAAGCGCTATATAAATGCAAATAAATAAAAAATAAAAAAAAATAATATGAATTTCACATGTCAACTGTGGAAGCCATGGAGAAGATCAGTAGTTACCTGCAAAGGTGGCTTGGCCTGTCAAGGAGTTTGTGTATTTGCGCTGTCCTACCATCAACATTGTATAATTTCCTTTCTGTGGCCTCACCAAAGAATTTGTGGTGACACAAACAAATGAAGCCATACAGTATATGGGACCCCAAACTAATGGCAAATACCGCATATAGTTCTAGACATGTAGAAAGTGGAATGCCGCTTGGGAGCTAGAGGTGAAGGAATCATAAGACAGTAGGCACTGGTAGGGATGATGACCAGAGGACAAGCAGGCCTGGGCTATTTTCCATCCTTCTAGGTCATCAAGGTCAAAATAAAAGAATGACATCTCCTTCAGGAAGAGGTGCGCTCAGGAAGAGGATGTTTAGGCCATCAAGATGGTGGGATTTGGTCAGCAAAGACCCTGGACAAGTTGGGAAGTCTCTGCAGCAAAAGATCACTTGGTCAGATTTCAGGAGAGCAGACTTCAATTGCATCAGTTTTCTGACACAAGAGACATGTTGCTACGCCCGGTAAACCTACACAAATAATTGAAGCTTCCTCCTGTCCACCTCTCTTCAATATATCCTCATCAGCTGCCCAAAAACATTGGCTTTAGGGTATTACCACTGGATTCACAACTAGGTGCTGAAGAGAGTCACAGAAGTAGTCACTACAGTGATTAAGTATAATAAAACCATCCCTTTCCTGAGAGCAGAAGAGAAGCCCCATCAAGTTAAGAGTAGACTTTGGAAAACAATTCAAGTTCCCTGATCACATTGCACAAATGTCATTCTGCCTAGACTTAAATATTTTCTCAGATTTCAGCAAACAGGTGACCTGTGGGAAATAACACTGCTGTGGAAAGAACATATGGAGAAGGCCCACAACAGGAAACTCACTAAATATCAGTAACCTTTGGAAAAGTGTTAAGAGTCAACTTTGGCGGGCTTGTTGTGTGCCAATCGAGGCAGGCTGTTGAGGGGTTTGTAGGGTACTCAGTAAATAAAGCTCTAACAGGCTTGGGAATCAACTAACCCTTACTGAGAAACATCACTAATGATGTGTCCCAGCACACCCGAGAGGTATATCTGGCAACCAGTATCCCAAAATCATGTTTCTAATATTAGCTGAGTTTAACTGAAAGTGAATATGGAAATGTTAGAACCGGAGTTATAAATTTATGCATCCTGTTTGTAGCTATGATCATTGCTGTCATGTTTTGATTTAACTGTTAAGTAGTAAGTTAATGGTTTCAAATTGGTCTGATGAGAAAACAATTCAATATTTATGTATGCTTAATACTAATGAATGATATAATTTTTCAAGGTCTTGCATATTAAAAATACACTTAATTTGGCCAAAGTTTTTTTTGTAAATCAACAGAATGTTTAGTACTCCAATAATTTAAAGTCCTTTAAAAGCAAACAGAACGCATATACTTTGAGGTAAAATGCTGTATTTTGTAATATTTGACTTAGTCAACACAGCAAGAAACAAATTAAGGTAGCATATTTGTTCAGAAATCTCTTTCACTGCACTAAGCATATAACAGAAGGACGTTTTTACATTAAATAATTCTATAATAGTGAAATAACAAAACGGAATAGTGCAGTGGACTAACAACTCGCCTAATTTTATTATTGGTGTTGCTCATTATATTTAAGTTATTTTTTTTTCTATTTTAAACATAAGCATGTTTGTCTGTTTTGGAGTTTAATTCTAATTTTTACTTTAGCAATGAGAGCAGAAAACTGACTAGTAAGTTCCTAAATGTTTATGTTTATCTCATGTAGGTAGATTTGGTGGTATATACATCTTAAAACTTTATTATACATCCATTTAAGAATATATTTGACTTTTTTATTGGGATCCTTTAAAGCTGTTCAAATGGTAAAGTCAATTTTGGGAAATCTGCCAAATCAGTCAATTGGTATGAGGACAGCTTTTCTTGAACTCAGTAATTCACATATATTTCTTGCAAACTGCTAAATGACCATTAAATTTGCCCATCTAGATAAAGAGCTACATTAATCAATAAAGCTAGAGCAGTTTAACATATCAAGGATGCATTAATCTAACCATAACTTATGAAGATGATGAATGCAATAAAATAAATAGTAACATTTTTATTTCTTTGAGTAAAACAGTAGGAAAGTAAAGGATAAGCAGTCATAAATACTGCTGACATAAAATGAAGGTACCTGGATATCAAGTTTATTAGTCACTGAGACCTCTTGCTCATAATGTTTGATATGTGCTTTTCAGTACTTGTTAATTGGTTCTCTTTTGATCTTTTTCATTTAATTAATCAGGCATTTGCAAACACTTTGCTGAAATGTGTAATTTTATAATGCAGTACTTATATTTTTTACATACATACTGGACAAACATGCCAGCAACTCTTTTGTTCTCCCAACACACAGGTTTCTCAATCACAAGAGATCTTACTCATTAGATATTTTCTGTATTGAAAGTAACCCACATCAGTAGTAACTAAACAATGTCAATGTACCTAACTGTAAGATGATCCCTTTTTTAGAAAGATATATAGCACAACATCTGCACACAACCCTGCACTGAGACATTCACATGTAAAATACTTGACAAAAAAGGCTTCAAGAGTATGTCAAAGAATAAGTTATCCATTTCTCAACTAGCTACTAAAGACATTTTCTGTACTTGCCTTTTCTGGTTATAAAAATGGGATTCTCTGTGGCTAATGTATAGTCTTACTATCAGCTTTCAATCAGATGTCTTCTCTTATACTGCTTGAATCAGATAGTTGCAACAGGTTATTTGACTTTTGTCCAACCTGTTCCATTTTTATCAGATGTCCATTAATCTACAATCTCTACACTCACCTGGATGTATCTTCTCTATACCATTCCAGTCACTCATCTTGGTACCAAAGTACTAGGCAATCTTCTTGTTTGGAGATAAGATCATGAGAACCATTGTAAGTATCTCTTCTTCCTACCATTCTGCATCAAAACATCCCAGGAAATATGCCACTTCCTCTTAGCAGTATGATGCTTCTTTCAGTCAACCTGCAGCCTTTTTTAGGTCATCAAAGTGAGAAATCACCCAAGGCAATTAAAGGTTATAGCATTCTAACATAAAAGTGTTCTTGGAAAAAATTGGCAAAAGTGGCTGCTGTGGGTGAAGTTTAACTTTTGAACAGCAAAGGAAAACTTGAAATGGGCTAAAATAAGCCGAGTGAGTGAAGTATAAATGGGTTTTAGTAGTAAGTATGCAATTGGTATATATGCAACCAACAAAATAAGTTTAGATCCTAATTTTGATAAATGGACCAGCAGAAACATAAACACAAAGATATAGACTAAGGAAACAATTAATAAAATCAGTCATCAGACAGATAAAGTAATAAAATATGCTGTGTAGAAACTGAAAAATCAACTTAAAATATAAGCATTTAGTTTGGGATGTCTGGAGAAAGCACAGAATTGCCTGTGGTGGCCAGGTGGTTTTTTGGCCTCAAATCCTTACAGATTTTTTTTTTCTCCAACTTAACTGCACTTTTATTTTCTGTCTGCTCTTATTACCGGACCTAATGATCTGACTCGCATTTAAAGACTTAAAAAAAAGTCTAAATTTATAGATTATTCTTTTCTTAATGTTATATGTTATGTAAGTGGCCATTATTTATATGTTGTATACACTTCCTGCGGTGGGTTGGCACCCTGCCCAGGATTGGTTCCCTGCCTTGTGCCCTGTGTTGGCTGGGATTGGCTCCAGCAGACCCCCGTGACCCTGTGTTCGGATTCAGCGGGTTGGAAAATGGATGGATGGATGGATGGATGTATACACTTCATTCATTATTATTCTAGTTATAATTTGTTCTTTTATTTCTTGTAACTATTTCTTTGAAACACTTTGAGTCACATCCTTTGTATGAAAATGTGCAACAGAAATAAATGCTGTTTGTGATAATGAAAAGAGTGGGCAGAAAAGATCCCCAGGGGCACCTGTTACTACACCATGTTAGAATAAACCTGTAGCTAAAAAGTGCTCCAAGAGAGCGCCTCGTGGAGGAGATGGAGGAGTTAAATTGATATTTAAGTTTATGAGTTTGCATTTACAAAATTCTGGACACTTTGACCAAAAAAAAAATTAAATTAACTTTTTCCTCATAAATGATTGTTGAATTTAGTTTGACTTACTGGTTTACCATATTCCTTGGGAATCTGATAGTTCTGTTTATGGTCAAGGTCAGGGTCTCCAACTCTGGTCCTGGAGGACCACCGTGGCAAAAGGTTTTCATTCTAACCCTTTTCTTAAAAGGTGACCTGTTTTCCCTGCTAATTAACTTCTTTTGGACTAATTTTAGTTGACTTGTTTTTTTAAGATTTGTTCCATTGAATTTCTTCATTGTTCCTCTGAATTGCTTCATTTCCTTCCTTAAATGGCACTCAAACAGAAATAAAATGTGAAATGAGTGAGCCAACAGGAGACCAACTAAGTCAGGGCCTCAAACGCCAAACAATTTCACTCCAACCAGCTGCTTAATTAAGCACAGAGTCTTGCTGTTAATTAAATCCATTCTTTAATTCCATGGCTTGTTGCTGCTCTCATTGTGTAATAGAATAAACTTCCAAATTTGTTGATTTTTCTCTTTCCTAAGACCACTGTTAAAATGTTTTGTGGACCTGAGCAGATTAACATTCCAGAGACCTTCACCTTTCTTTATTTTCAGATATTGTATGATGGACACAGTTTGCTGGTCATGTTTTGGCTAATTTGTATCTAATTATTGTTTGACTGCCAATTAAGGAAAAAGAAACAATTAAGGGGTCTGAGTCTTCAACAGCAAGTCAATTAAAATTAATTTGAAAGAAGTTAATTACAGGTCACTAAATAAGAAAATGGTTAGAATGAAAACCTGCAGCCACTATGGTCCTCCAGGACTGGAGTTGGGGACCACTGGTCTGTTATTTAGAATAAAGTAAGTGATCAAACATTAAATAAACAAATTCTTAACAAAGACAGCGTCAAATTGACTGCTGGTTGTGAGACCAGATTATCATGAACAAAAGCAAATAAACAGGACAGTCTTTAAATATTTCCATCTGTTTCCAAAACATATTTCCTAACATACACTGAGAGGACACTTACCCTTTCCACTTAAATGACTGCCAGACATTTAGACTACACAGTAACATAGGGCTAAATAAGACATTTTTAATGTACACAACAGGCAGACGAAAGGAATCAAACTATTCCATCAAAAAAGTATTTGGATCTACAGCTTCCATATCAGAGGATACCTACCCAAAGAATTAAAAACACCAGTTTACGTCAGGACTGTCTTTAGAACTTCAGTGACATTTGCAGCTCCAAGAGTCACATGAAGGGCTAATCTGACCAACCTAATCTTGCACTATCCTACACATCAAAGTGGCAGGATCTGTGGGGATTAGATTTAAATTTTATTGTTTGTTTGACCACTTTTATTTGCAAGGTAGGTTGCAAGCTGTAAAGGAATCAACAAGTTTCTTCTCTCCTTCTTTAGCAGCAAAATGACAGAGTTACATCAGGAAAAAGAGTCACTGTTCATGCTAAAGCAGAGGACTAGATATGCGTACTTCTGTGGTGAACATCCATCCAAAGTAAAACAAGTTTATTTATACAACACAGTTCATACTATTAGTCAAAGTGCTTTATATAATAAAATTAATACACAAAAAAAAGATACAACCAAATGATAATTAAAAAAGACAGAAAAATGACAGAAGGGTAAAACAATGCATTAAATTAATAAAATAAAATAATGCAGTAAGCAGGGTCCTGGAGGGTGCATGGGAGTTTGCCCAACCAGTCTACATGTGTTTTGTGGACTTAGAAAAGGCATTCGACCGTGTCCCTCGGGGAATCCTGTGGGGGGTACTCCGAGAGTATGGGGTACCGGCCCCCCTGATAAGGGCTGTTCAGTCCCTGTACGATCGGTGCCAGAGCTTGGTCCGCATTGCCGGCAGTAAGTCGAACCCGTTTCCAGTAAGAGTTGGACTCCGCCAGGGCTGCCCTTTGTCACCGATTCTGTTCATAACTTTTATGGACAGAATTTCTAGGCACAGCCAGGGTGTTGAGGGGGTCCGGTTTGGTGGGCTCAGGATTGGGTCACTGCTTTTTGCAGATGATGTTGTCCTGTTTGCTTCATCAGGCCGTGATCTTCAGCTCTCTCTGGATCGGTTCGCAGCCGAGTGTGAAGCGGCTGGGATGAGAATCAGCACCTCCAAATCCGAGACCATGGTCCTCAGCCGGAAAAGGGTGGAGTGCCCTCTCAGGGTTGGTAGCGAGATCCTGCCCCAAGTGGAGGAGTTCAAGTATCTCGGGGTCTTGTTCACGAGTGAGGGAAGAATGGAGCATGAGATCGACAGGCGGATCGGTGCGGCATCCGCAGTAATGCGGGCATTGCATCGGTCTGTCGTGGTGAAAAAGGAGCTGAGCCGCAAGGCGAAGCTCTCAATTTACCAGTCGATCTATGTTCCTACCCTCACCTATGGTCATGAGCTATGGGTAGTGACCGAAAGAACGAGATCGCGAATACAAGCGGCTGAAATGAGTTTCCTCCGCAGGGTGTCTGGGCTTTCCCTTAAAGATAGGGTGAGAAGCTCAGTCATCCGGGAGGGGCTCAGAGTAGAGCCGCTGCTCCTCCGCATCGAGAGGAGTCAGATGAGGTGGCTCGGGCATCTGATCAGGATGCCTCCTGGACGCCACCCTGGTGAGGTGTTCCGGGCACGTCCAACCGGGAGGAGGCCCTGGGGAAGACCCAGGACACGCTGGAGGGACTATGTCTCTCGACTGGCCTGGGAACGCCTTGGGATTCTCCCGGAAGAGCTAGAAGAAGTGGCCGGGGAGAGGGAAGTCTGGGCATCTCTGCTCAAGCTGCTGCCCCCGCGACCCGACCTCGGATAAGCGGGAGACAATGGATGGATGGATGGATGGATGGCAGTAAGCAGTGTTACAATTCAGTAATGTAATCAATCAAATGCACAGCAAAATAAAAATGATTTTAATTTTGATTTGAACGCTTCTACTGTTGGAGAATCTCTAACATGTTTTGGCAGATTGTTCCATTTCAGCCTGAGTCGTTCTCACCCTGGATATAACCAGCTGCCCAGCCCCTATGGATCTAAGAGGTCTATTGCGTTTATTAGCAGTTAATATCTTTGTGATGTATTCTGATCCTAAGCTGTTTAGTGACTTATACACTAAAACCAGTATCTTAAAATCTATCCTGTAGCTAACTGGAAGCCAATGCAGTGATCTTAGTACCGGAGTAATGTGTTCTCTTTTCTTAATTTTGGTAAGTATTCTGGCAGCAGCATTCTGAACAAATTGCAATTTTTGGGTACACCCGAGAAAACGGCATTGCAGTAATCCATTCTGCTGAAAATAAAGGAATGGATAAGTTTCTCCAAGTCTGTTTTTGACATCAAACCTCTGATTTTAGAAACGTTTTCAGATGACAGAATGCAGATTTAGTTACTGCTTTAATGTGATGACTGAAAGAAACTAAGATCTGCATTCAGAAGTACCCCAAGATTTTTGACTTGGCTTTCAGTCTTTAATGCCTTGGACTCAAATTAAGAAGCAATTTCAAGTCTTTCCTGTTTATTGCCAAATAGTATAATTTCATTTTTTACCTTTGTTTAAATGAAGGAAGTTTTACTGCATCCAGATGTTAATTAGCTTTAGACTATCACACAGTGAATCAACAGAAATGAAATCGTTTTGAGAAAGAGGCAAATAAATTTGGGTATTGTCTACATAGCTGTGGTAATTATACTTGCGGTCTTGTAAACAATAAACCTAATGGGAGCATGTAAAGATTAAATAAAAGAGGACCCAAAACAGATCCTTGTGGTATTCCACGTTATTTTTGCCTGCTTAGACTAATAATTACCAATATTAACAAAGTAACTCCTGTATTTTAAATATGACATAAATCAGCTGAGAGCTATTCCAGATAATGCTACCCAGTTTTCAAGCCTTTCTAAAAGTATTCCATGGTCGACAGTATCAATGGCAGCTCTGAGGTCTGGCAACAATAGAACTGTTATTTTTTCAGTCTGTGAATAAACGAGTGCTGCAACATCCAGACTGCTCCTCTTTAAAATATTCTTAACAATAGCAGTCTTTAATGTTTTAGTAAATATTCCAGTTTTAATTGATGCATTTACTATTTGCAGTACATCTGCTTCTATACTACTGAAAACAATTTCTAAAAAGCCTTTAGGCAAAATATTGAGAGTACAAGTAGAGAATTTTAAGCACTGCACAATCTCCTAAAGAGTACTGGTGTCAATATGTTCAAACTCGGACAAAGAGCACATGTTTATCCTAATTGGTGCTACAGATATAGGATGATCAGTGTTCGTCTGAATTGAATTTATGGCTCATCTAAACTTTCCAGCCTTTTGGCAGAAAAATAATGCAAACTCATCACACTTTTGTGTAGTTAAAAAAAGCAGAGGCTGATTTATACTGACAGTATAAACTTATCATTAATGGCAAACAGTGAATGCATATTAATGCCGTAATAATTATTTATCTTAGTAACAAAATGCATTGCATTTGTCATTCCAACAGATCACGCATCACAAACATTAACGCTGCTTTTATGAATCTCCTACCAAATGGCATATAACAGAGACATATGCATTGCATGGTGCACTGCAAACGGTAACATTGAGGTCTTTTTTTTTTTTTTTCATTTATTAATTTTTATTGTAATCATTCCATACAAATAGATCAATTTATAACCAAACAAAATTGAAGACAAATCAAACCCCACCCCTGACAAAGAGAGCTTAGCCAAAGGAGAATTGCTTAGGGCTTTTTAATAAGGCAACAATAAACAAAAGAAAGGGAGAAATAAATATATATGTAAATAAGAAATGGTGAAGGGAATTAAATGCAGTAATAGTTATTTCTCTTATTCTAAAATAATATTGATTAGATCCTGCCAAGTTTTGAAAAAATTTTGTACAGATCCTCTAACTGAGAATTTGATTTTTTCCAATTTCAAATAATATAAAACATCGGTTTCCCACTGACTTATCAGAGGAGAGTTAGGATTCTTCCAATTTAACAGAATAAGTCTGTGTGCCAAAAGTGTAGTGAATGCAATCACCATTTGCTTGTCCTTCTCCACTTCAAGTCCGTCTGGAAGAACACCGAACACAGCTGTTAATGAGTTAGGAGGAATTGTGATACCAAGGCTGTCTGAAAGGCACTTAAAAATTTTGGTCCAAAATGATGTTAGTTTGATGCAGGCCCAGAACAAGTGACCCAGTGAGGCAGGAGCTTGGTTGCAATGTTCGCAGGTTGGATCTTGCCCTGGAAACATTTTGGACAGTTTTAAGCGAGACAGATGAGCTCGATATATAATTTTTAGTTGAATAATTCTATGCTTTGCGCATATGGAGCGCGAGTGAATTCTCTGCTTTGTTACCTTCCACTCCTTTTCTGATATATTGATTAAGAGATCTTCTTCACAATGTCCTCTTGGATCTTTGAAAGGTAGGGACTCTAATAGGATTTTATATAATGCGGAAATGGTGTTTAACTCATCGAAATTGAGCAGTATTTTTTCCAGCATTGTGGAGGGTGTGAGGTGGGGGAAATCTAGCAATTTCTGTTTAACAAAATTTCTAATTTGCGGATAGTGAATGTGTAGCTGGGAGGTTGAATTTTGAACGTAATTGTTCGAAAGATGTAAATATGTTGTCTATATAAAGATCTCTGAGCATTTTAATCCCAAAACTTTTCCAGGTATTAAAAACTGGATATGTTTGCGAGAGTTGAAAGAGGTGGTTCTCTTGCAGAGGTGCCACAGATAAAAGATTTTCCATCTTAAAATGCTTTCTAAGTTGGTTCCATATTCTGAGTGAGTAAAGCACAATTGGGTTATTAGTATATTTGTGATAACTTGCATTTATTGGAGAGCAGAGCAGGGAATATAAAGAAGTACTACAGGATTTTACTTCTATTGCGGACCAAGCCTGCGTATGTTCATTTATTTGTGTCCAGGTTTTAATGGCTTGTATGTTTGCTGCCCAGTAATAAAACTGAAAATTAGGTAAAGCCATGCCACCTTCTGCCTGAGGTCTTTGTAGGGTCGCTCTTCGGATACATGGGTGTTTTGAGTTCCAAATGAATGAAGTTATTGTTGAATCTGTTTAAAAAACAATTTATTGATATATTTTGGAATGTTTTTAAATAAAAAAAGAAGTTTAGGAAGGATATTCATCTTAACAACGTTAATTCTTCCGGCTAGAGTGAGATGAAGGGTTGACCATCTATGCAAATCTTGCTTAATTTTTTCCATACAGATGGCAAAATTTTGTTGATAAAGAGCTTTATGTTTACTTGTGATATTTACCCCTAGGTATTTAAACTGTTCTGCTATGGTAAAAGGTAGGGTGTCCAATCTAATATTATATGCTTGTGAATTCACTGGAAAGATTATACTTTCATTCAGATTAATTTTAAGACCAGATATCTTTTGCAGTTCTGTTAGTGCTGTTAAAACTGCAGGGGCAGTGTTTTCTGGGTCTGATATATATAAAACCATATCATCTGCATATAGAGAAATTTTCTGTTCCAGTCCTTCTCTGACAATCCCCTTTATGTGATAAGAATTTTGGCAGTGAACCGCCATTGGTTCAATGGCGATTGCAAATAGCAGTGGCGACAAGGGACATCCTTGTCTGGTACCACATTCTAGCTTAAAGTAGTCTGAGCAAATGTTAATAATACCAACTGAAGCTTCTGTACTGGTATTCAGTAGTTTGATTCATGCACAAATATTAGGGCCAAACCCAAATTTCTCCAATGCAGTGAAAAGGCAGATCCATTCAATCATATCAAATGCTTTTTCTGCGTCTAATGATAGTAATATCTCTGGGGTGTTTGATTTTGCTGGTGAATACATAACATTAAACAAGCGTCGGAGATTGGAAGATAGATGTTGGCCTTTAATAAATACAGTTTGATCCTGTGATATTACCGAGGGCAGCACTTTCTCCATCCTTCTAGCTAGAATTTTTGAGAGTATCTTAACATCATTATTCAGGAGTGAAATTGGTCTGTATGATGCACATTGTAATAAGTCCTTATTTTGTTTAGGAAAGACGGTGATTAATGCTTGACGAAATGTTTGAGGTAGTATTTGGTTGTCTCTAGCTTCTGTAAATGTTGCCAATAAGAGGGGAGCTAGCTGAGTGGAGAATTTCTTATAAAATTCTACAGGGTAACCATCAGGGCCTGCTGATTTCCCGCTTTGAAGTGACTTTATAGCATCTAGTAATTCTGTTAGCGTTAGAGGTTTATCCAGTTCCTCAGCACTTAAAGCATCTATTTGTGGTGTCTGTAATGTATCCAGAAATGAATTAGATTGTATGTTGTCTTCTTTCAGCTCAGTAGAATATAAGGATTTATAATAATCTCTAAATGCGTGCATTATATTTTTATGGTCAATAATTTCTTCTCCATTCGTGTTGGTGATTACTGGTATTGCACTGCGAACTTCTTGTTTGTGAATTTGTTCAGCTAAAAGCTTATTAGCTTTCTCTCCGTGTTCATAGTAATGATGTCTAGACTTATAAATAAGTTGTTCTGTTTCTTTAGTTGTTAAGATGTTAAGTTCTGTATGCAGGGCCTGCCTTTTCTTGTGGAGAGCTTCACTTGGACTCCTGGCTTGTTCTTCATCTATTCTAGCGATTTCGCTTCTTAGCTCTGACACTTTCTTGGTTTCTAATTTATTTCTGTGGGAAAGAAATGAAATAATCTGTCCTCTTAAGAAGGCCTTTTGAGTTTCCCAGAGTGTTCCTGCAGAAACCTCTGTGGGTGTGTTTGTCTCTAGGAAGAAGCTGATTTGTTTGGATATAAATTCTGTGCAGTTCTCGTCTGCCAATAGAAGAGGGTTAAGGCGCCATCTGCGAGGTGAGTGTGAGGGGCTTAATAATTTTAGCTCCAAGACTAGAGGGGCATGGTCGGAGATAACAATTGTGTCATATTTGCATGATCTAATTGTAGGCAGGAAATTATTATCTATAAAAAAAATAATCAATTCTTGAGTAGCTATAATGCACTGGTGAGTAGAACGAATATGTTCTTGAGTTTGGGTTAAGAAACCTCCAGGGGTCTGATAAGTTGTGATCATTTAAAAACTGTGTAATTGTCTTTACAGTATTAGATGTTGTCCCCCCTGTCACAGGAGTCCTATCTAAGAGTGGATTTAAAATACAATTAAAGTCCCCAGCCATTATAATTTTATGAGTGTTCACATTGGGAATGGATGCAAATAGATTTTGCATGAATTTCTTATCATCGACATTGGGTGCATAAACATTTATCAAAATCATTTTACTGTTATATAAGTTGCCCATGACCATCACATATCTCCCTTCAGGGTCCGATACTACATCTGATGCTACAAATGGAACTGTTCTGTGTATGAGAATTCCCACCCCTCTAGTTTTTTTTATAAAGCTAGAATGGAACATTTGGCCAGTCCAGTCTTTTTGTAGTCTGAACTGATCCTTACTTAGTAAGTGAGTGTGGACGAAAAAGGCACACTGAAAAGCAGACAGATAATATTTTCTAAATTCTCTTTATTTATTCATTTGGAGTCACAGTAAGTAGAGATTCAAAAGAGTATAACTTATTGCCGCAAAGCTCAATTGAACCCTGATCAAAAGCCAGGAGGGGTTTTTTATACTTCAGCATCTCATGATTAATAAGACAAAGAACATCCTTATCAAAACAGTAAAGTTAAACAATATGTCTGTTGAGCTAAGCATTATCTGTGTTTTGGAAGCTAAGCACAGGAGAGACGCCTTTGCATAAACTACATGTACTTTCTGCAGCCTTGTGACCTTGTCCCTGAAACATTCACTCTGAGAAAGGGAAAACAAGAAACAGCTTAGACTTTATTCATGTGGACACTATTTCTCCTGAACCCTGGAATAACATATTTTTGTTAGTTCATAAGCCAAAGCGTCTCTCACTGGCAAGTTACAAAATAGTTATTATAAAAATTCTAATTTACTAAACACACAAAATACATGGTGCTGAGGAGAACATTCTTCTTCTACATGAGTCTCCTGTAAAAATACTATTTTAGCGTTTAAGCCTGTTAGGTGAGAGCATACTTTCTTTCTCTTTAATTCATGATTCAGGCCTTTAACATTCCAGCTCACAAAGTTAACTGTCCCATCATGGAGACATGGAGACATTGATCTGAGTTTTTAATGTCATTTTATAGTCTTAAGTGGTAATGAGGCAGTTTCAATCTTAGTTTAAAATTTCCCCATGAGTTATTGCATTTTAGCCTATTGTTGCATTGATATTTATAGATATAGGGATTAGAAGAATAGATTAAATATAGCCTGCTCTCCTTCTCTCCCCCCTTTATCCCCCCACCCCCCCATTTTGCCTCCCCACATGAGGCTTGATCCCACTTCGCGATGTCCCGGTCCTCTGACATACGAAGAGACAGAGCACATCCAAAACAAAACAAACCCCACCCCGTAGCTGCGTTAGAGAATTAAAACAAAGAGATATCTATTGCAACTGAATTCTTAATACTATCTGCCGAAAATATAATCATTAACAGTCTTTAAGCTTAAAATAATCTTCAGCAATTTTAAGATATTAAGATAAAAAAAGAATGAACCCTGGGAATGATTTTAAAAAGTAGTCTAGGATAAACATGGTAATTCCTAATGTAATAGTATAATGTAATAGTATAAATATAATAGTAATGTAATAGTAGAAATAGCAATAAACCAAGAGTATGATGTTAAACAGTCTACTTTAAGGTAGTAAAAAAAACTACTTTAATTACTTCCACACTTCCACACTCACATCTATAACTCTAATTAAGACATAAACATATAATGTCCAGATAAAGAAAAGGATGTATAATTACAGGTGCTGGTCATAAAATTAGAATATCATTACAAAGTTGATTTATTTCAGTAATTCCATTCAAAAAGTGAAACTTGTATATTAGATTCATTAATTACACACAGACTGATGTATTTCAGATGTTTATTTCTTTTAATTTTGATGATCATAACTGACAACTAATGAAAGTCCCAAATTCAGTATCTCGGAAAATTAGAATATTGTGAAAAGTTTCAATATTGAAGACACCTGGTGCCACACTCTAATCAGCTAATTAACTCAAAACACCTGCAAAAGCCTTTAAATGGTCTCTCAGTCTAGAGAGGAGAGGCACAGAATCCACGTTGCGTGAGGTCCAGTGTAAAGTTTCCACAGTCAGTGATGGTTTGGAGTGCCATGTCATCTGCTGGTGTTGGTCCATAGTGTTTTCTGAGGTCCAAGGTCAACGCAGCCATCTACCAGGAAGTTTTAGAGCACTTCATGCTTCCTGATGCTGACGAACTTTATGGAGATGCAGATTTCATTTTCCAACAGGACCTGGCACCTGCACACAGTGCCAAAGCTACCAGTACCTGGTTTAAGGACCATGGTATCCCTGTTCTTGATTGGCCAGCAAACTCGCCTGACCTTAACCCCATAGAAAATCTATGGGGTATTGTGAAGAGGAAGATGCAATACGCCAGACCCAACAATTCAGAAGAGCTGAAGGCCACTATCAGAGCAACATGGGCTCTCATAACACCTGAGCAGTGCCACAGACTGATCGACTCCATGCCACGCCGCATTGCTGCAGTAATCCAGGCCAAAGGAGCCCCAACTAAATATTGAGTGCTGTACATGCTCATACTTTTCATGTTCATACCTTTCAGTTGGCCAACATTTCTAAAGTCCTTTTTTTGCATTGGTCTTAATTGATATTCTAATTTTCCGAGATACTGAATTTGGGACTTTCATTAGTTGTCAGTTATAATCACCAACATCCATCCATCCATCCATTTCCCAACCCGCTGAATCCGAACACAGGGTCACGGGGGTCTGCTGGAGCCAATACCAACATTAAAAGAAATAAACATTTGAAATACATCAGTCTGTGTGTACAGTAATCCCTCACTATATCGCGCTTCACCTTTCGCGGCTTCACTCCATCGCGGATTTTATATATAAGCATATTTAAATATATATCGCGGATTTTTTGCTGGTTCGCGGATTGCTGCGGACAATGGGTCTTTTAATTTCTGGTACATGCTTCCTCAGTTGGTTTGCCCAGTTGATTTCATACAAGGGACGCTATTGGCAGACGGCTGAGAAGCTACCCAGCTTACTTTTCTCTCTCTCTTGCGCTGACTTTCTCTGATCCTGACATAGGGGGATTGAGCAGGGGGGCTGTTCGCACACCTAGACAATACGGACGCTCGTCTAAAAATGCTGAAAGATTATCTTCACGTTACTATCTTTTGTGCAGCTGCTTCCTGAAACGACATGCTGCACGGTGCTTCGCATACTTAAAAGCTCGAAGGGCACGTATTGATTTTTGATTGAAAAACAAACTCTGTCTCTCTCTCTCTCTCTCTCTTTGTCTGCTCCTGACGGAGGGGGTGTGAGCTGCCGCCTTCAACAGCTTTGTGCCGCGGTGCTTCGCATACTTAAAAGCCAAACAGCCCTATTGATTTGTTTGCTTTTCTCTATCTCTGTGACATGCTCTGCTCCTGACGCGCACTCCTTTGAAGAGAAAGATATGTTTGCATTCTTTTAATTGTGAGACGGAACTGTCATCTCTGTCTTGTCATGGAGCACAGTTTAAACTTTTGAAAAAGAGACAAATGTTTGTTTGCAGTGTTTGAATAACGTTCCTGTCTCTCTACAACCTCCTGTGTTTCTGCGCAAATCTGTGACCCAAGCATGACAATATAAAAATAACCATATAAACATATGGTTTCTACTTCGCGGATTTTCTTATTTCGCGGGTGGCTCTGGAACGCAACCCCCGCGATGGAGGAGGGATTACTGTAATGAATGAATCTAATATACAAGTTTCACTTTTTGAATGGAATTACTGAAATAAATCAACTTTGTCATGATATTCTAATTTTATGACCAGCACCTGTATAATACCAGTCTCTTTAAAAGCTTGCGATGAGTGGATGAGAGCACATCCGAGATGAGCAGATGATAGGTCCTTCCCATGCCTTGATAGAATACGGCTCCTTATTAACTTTCAAAAGTGTGTCGGAAACAGCTTCTTTAATTCATTTTCAGCTTCCTCCTTGCTTGAAAAAATATAATATTGATCTTGAACTTCCACTTTCAGTTTGGCGGGATACAAGAGGCTGTATTTGATATCGGCTTTCCGAAGCAACTCTTTAGTGTCAAAGTAGGCTGCACGTTTTGCAGCTGTTAATGGTGAGAAGTTGGGGAAAATATCAATAAGATTATTTTCAAATATAATCTCTAGCTTGTGTCTGAGAAGTGCTATCACATCAAGCTTGCATCGTAGTCGCTCGAAGCGGACAATAAAAGACCTAGGTTTAAAGGTACTTGATCTGTATGTGCGATAAGCAGCTGCTATCTCAATGTCGAGTTTAAAATCATCTCCAATTATTTTAGACAGTAATTCTACTGCAAATTTCACTGGGCTTGCGCTTTCTCGTTTCTCACGTATACCCTTAATTCTTATATTATTTCTTCTGTACCCATCTTCCAGGGCCGCAAGTCTGTCTCCAAGTTTTTTGCATTCGGAATTCGCAGCTGTGGCTTTTTCATCGGCGTTAGACGCAAATTGTTCCGCTGTTTCAACTCGAGCCTTGAATGCCTGCTTAACGTCATCCAGCTGATCTGTAACGTCTTTAATCTGGTTGGCAAGCATTTTCTTCGATGTGTTCCTCTAATTTCTCCAACATGCCTTTAAAGTTCACGTCAAAACGTTTAAATAGACGCGTTTCCCGGTCTTTGTTATCCTTTTTAATCTCGATGATATCCTTCTTAAACTCATTTATGGCCGTAGCCATGGCGGCAGCCAGTGTAGCAATCATCTCTTTTAGTTCGGACAGTTCGCTTCGGATTTCATGTTCTGCGAGTGGAAATGCAGCTCCTGCTACAGCAGGTGCTGCGGGCTCGCGATGAGTAAATGAGAGCACATCCTCCAGGGCCTTTTCTAATCTCGAATGATCCTCAGAAATCGGCGATCCAGAACGACCTGTATCACTTGCACCTTCGCTCCCGTTTTCACTCTCGACTGGAGACGATACAATGGAGCGGGGTCCCAGGAGATCTGCGCATTCATCTGCCTGTTCCAGGTCAGTCTCCGAGAGGCCATACCTTGCAGTCGGGCCGGATGTCTGTCCAGACTTTGAAGCAGCTTTAAGTTTCTTTTCCGGTTCTTTCTGACTTTTCTTCTTGTTACTCATGCTTGTATATTGTAGTGGAAGTTCCACTGAGGTCTACGTTAATTTTTTAGACTTCAACATATTTTAGTACACAGCTAGTACATATAAAAATAATACCAGTGCTTTTCTGTTTTTTAATTTAGTTTTCCTTGTATTTTTTAATATTAGTTTTATCATTTATTACTTGTAGTTTTTCTCACATTTTATTATTTTTTTTTTATTCAGCCAAAAAGGTCTACATGGACGTGGTTTTGTAATTCTAAAAGTACAATTTTCTGTGTAGTTGCTAAACTGTATATTATACATCTTGTCTTCCAGCCAACTTAATGCAGGATACAGGAGATTCTAATGTAATAAAAAAAAACATAAGAATCAAAAAAAACTATTATGCTGTTACTTGTTACTTGAACCTGTGTGACGTTTAAACATATGGCTATTTAATTTCAAAAACACTTTTCTCTCTATTTGGGTGATCTTCTTTTGCAAGCAGTAAGATCACAGCACTTTGAAAATAACACTTGCATGTGGATGTGGGTAGAGTAGCCTTGACTGGTACTCAGGTAAAAGCACTGTTATTTAAGAAAAACCTAATTTGCCTAAAAATAAAATAATTTATTTAAAATGTAAAAAGTTGCTAGAGTTACTTTAGCTTAAATTAAGCTTTTAAGGTACTGAAATAAAAATAATGTAAATTTTTCAAGACATTAAGAAAAACCACGATATGACTTTTCAATAAACGAAGTAAATGAGAATAATTATTAACATTTATATAGCTCTTTTCTCATTACTCAAAGCGCTTTACATAGTGAGTGGGGAGGTACTTCAGCAATCAATGAGGTGTAGCATCCACCTGAATGATGTGACGACAGACATTTTTGTGCCAGTACACTCACCACAAATTAGCTGTTAGTGGTGAAGGGTGAGAGATGTAATTAGCCGATTTGTGACAGTGGATGATTAGGAGGGCAGAATGACTAGGCTGAGATGGGCAATTTAGCCTGGATATCGGGCTACACCCTGTAGGTCCCATTTTATGTACTAATCTACTGGCTACAAGCAGGCAGTATTTTTACGAATTAAGGCTATTTTTTATTTTTTTGACTGCCAGGAATATGTTTGTGCTGCCCTCCTCATATGCTAACTTAAAAACATGCTATCTAGCTAATGTGTTTTGATTTGTACACTAAGAATTTCAGTGATTATTTTTTTTAATTTGATATGTAAATTGTTTTTTTGTTTTGTTTATTCAAACATTTCCACACAGATACTGTTTTACAAGTTAAAAAAAAGTTTTCTTTATACTGCAATTGTTAAAATATATATCATACACCTGGTATTCCGGCAAGGTTTCATTCCCTTTCTTAGAACCTCAAATTCTGCTTTACTTGCTGTTCCAAGAGTAAAACATAAAAGAAGCGATGAAACTGTGTAGTTGCTATGCTCCAAAAATATGAAATCTACCTAGTGAGATGTGTCAGGCTAGCATGGTACAGTTGTTTAAATCACATCATAAAATGTGCTTTTTTAACCTCCTTAGCATTACTTTTTTTCTCAAAAAAATATGTAAAAAGCGTTGAATTTTTTGGCTTGAGAAAAGACATTTTAATTAAATCTCATCTTTTTATTGCAAAATGTGCAAAACATATTAAGTGCAAAGTCAGAAGTGTAAAAAGTATAATATGAATAATAACAGTAATGGTAATATTGTGTATACTGTCAAAATATGTCTTTTGTGTGGTATATCTTTGAACAGGAAACCTGCTTAGGTGTAGGGTCATTTACCTAACACTGTTCAGCATAACGGTTCGTCTCAACAACAGTTCTTTTGATCACATCATCTCCAAGAATATATACCTTCATGTAATAAGTGGATCTTGGCTGTCAACCTTCGCTTTTATTCTTCACTGCCCCACAAAATCAAAATGAGGTGGTGCTGGTTCATACAAGCAGGGTCAACAGAAACCCAAATGTGAGCGTCACTTTCCGATTCATCAGAATCACTTTTGGTTTCACTGTCTGTTTCAAATTCACTGCCTGAAGACAGATTCACTTCATCATCACTGTTTGTATCACTGTCAAGAGTGTGCAACAACTTTGACTGCTGAAAAATATTTCTTATAAAAGGTGCCATTATGAAGCTAAAAGGAGACACATCTACACTGTTGTCTGGGTAACGTTCAGGCCTGATGTCTACGTAACAGACATCTGTGCCATTGCCTAAGTGGCACATGGGATTAACGCTATTAACACTTTTACAGCCCATGTAATCCTCATGTCTAATGCTTACATGAGACACGTCTATACAGTTACCAGAGTGATACTCGGGACTAACACATTTAGCACTGCTTTCACAACCCGAGTAACACCCAGGTCTAACGCTAGGGAGGTTAATGTGGCTTTTTGCTAAATTTGTAAATAATCACGTGGTTTGTCTTTTGTTTTCTCTTCTAGGTACTTTATCTAGCGGTGGCCTTTCTGAATGAAATTCTCTTAGACGGGTGGAAGGAAGAAGATGATGATGTCTGCACAGGCTGACTCTCTTTTATTCTTTTTTCTTTTTTGTCCAGAGTGGTGTGGGCAGGCGTTTGGTCAGAGAACCTCAGAGGTTTTTCCACTGGAGTTTTTTTTCCTTTTCCCCACTGACCATTTGACCCATATTGCTTTTCTTTGTTTCCACTTACTACTATTTATAAAGCACATTGAATTATACTTTGTATCGAAACACCCTAATAAGTAGTAATAATAATAATAAATTATTAAATAAAGATTGAAGTGTAATTTTGATGTGCTACATTAATTATGTGCATATAGCAAAGTTAGTGGACTAGTGATACTATTGATAAATACAGTACACTACAGAAAAAAGAAAGTACAGTTAGGTGTTTTCATACATAAGAGGTGCAGTTCATATTGCAGATTGCTTACGTTCATACCTTTGTAGGTCAAAGGAGGTAATAGCAAATGATACAACTTTTCCCCCCATTTTCTGTCAGTACATTGACTGAAATAAAAGCCTGGGGTAGTGAGTTTAGCTACTTGGCAAAATCCATCCAAGGTTCTAATTTTCAAAAAACTTACTGGCTCTTCCAATTGAATCGGTAACCTTTTTATGAGTGTCTTTTCATTAAACTTGGGCAAATGTTGTGACTCACTTTCAACTACTGGGATATCTTTGACTGAGAACCAATTGTAGCCAATAAAATGCACAGAATAAGTCATTGGAAACTGATGAGGTTTCACTATTGGCTGTTTGCTCATTAGGGGACAAACTGACCGATAGCTGAAAATAACCAATGAAATACAAAGAATAAGCCAGTTGATGGTGAAGTGTTGGTGCCTGTTCTGTCTGGTAAAAAAGACTTGAAATTAAAAAAATAATTGTGAAAAAAATCAAATACAATAGTAATGAGGGTGATAGAAATATCCATCCATCCATTTTCCAACCCGCTGAATCCAAACACAGGGTCACGGGGGTCTGCTGGAGCCAATCCCAGCCAACACAGGGCACCAGGCAGGAACCAATCCCGGGCAGGGTGCCAACCGACCGCAGTGATAGAAATATAAGGGTGAAAAAATATTTTTTTTATTACAAATGTACTTGAGTAGAAGTAAAATATATTTTTACTGGAAATCATCAAGTACAATTTAAGCAGTTAATAATGAAAATATTTTCTGAGCTGTAGGTGGCTGCATAATTTAATGTTTACATTTTTATTGCTTCTATTTTGCCAGAAGACCTTGCCAAATGGGACCAGAGATCTGATGCCAATCAAGATACACGTGCTGATATAGGGGCTCAGTGCAAACAATGATAGTGGTGGGTCTCACGCTCACCCACACACACATACTCATGAACACATGGACGAGTGTTATTGTGTAAGCTGACATTATTGCCATGTAGTTTCAATAACTATACAGTATGGGCAGGTATCCTGTACATGCTCTCATGCATATTACGCAGACAGACAAGTCCAAGAGATAATACAATCCATATTGCATTTTGGGTCTTATTTACTGTAGAATTGCCTTTTTGGCAACTTCTTTGACCTATATTTGCTTGTGTGCTTTCCTTTTTATTTTTTATTAATAAATCCTAACTTACAAAGATTCTTTGTTTGCCCTTTAATCTTCAGCCCTGGAGTTTACAGTCATGCAGGCTGGGTAGTTTGGTGGCCTGCCTTTGTAACAGGTGTGTGGTCAAACTTGCAGGTAATCTAACCTAGACACAATTAAAACATCTGACTACGCCACTCCGTTTTACTAAGAGTCTGGGAACTCTTGAGATTTACAGGTAAAAGTACACAGGCTTCTGTAAATTGGGCGGGGAGTATAAACACACAATGAAAGATACAGCAGCAATCTCCAGAAAGGGAACAAGAACTTGTATTACACAAGACAATATAAAGTACACCAAGAACATGTTTTAAAGAAAAGCACACAGTCCACAATCTAAAAGTCAGTTAAAAACATAAAAGTGGAGGATACAGCCTTTAGTGGTGTGGAGTCCAGTTGACACACTGTTACACCACCACAATTAATCGTCCAACTGTCCACAGATACACTCTGTTCACTGGACACTTGTTTTCCAACAGAAGTTTTGCCAAATTGTTGAATCAACCTAGACATGCCTTGCTTCTTGTCTGCCAGCTTCGCTCAGTCCTTTTGTGGGTCTTCCCTCTCTCGCTGGATCCACATCCAGTGTCTCTCTGATGGAACTGTCTCTTCCTCCCTGCAGGTTGGTGTCGCCATCTGCGTGTCTCATGTCTTTCAGCCATGCACCCTCGTCTGCCTGTGCTCTGTAGGAGTGGTCTTGCAGCATTCTCAGTAGACTGTCCCTCAGTGCACTATCCATTGCCCAGTAGTATGTCTGCTTCAGTCCCTGCCTATATTAACATGACAATTTATCAAACAATAGTATATACTGATTTGCTTTGATCAGCAGTACTGTAAACATTTTCATTGTGTAAGCAACAGAACCAAAGAAGGTAAACATCTATGTCCTGTAGACAGCCATCAACAATAACCTGTAACAGAATCAAAGCAGGTAAATATTTATGTCCACCAGACAGCCAACAAAAATAACCCATAACAGAATTACTCAGGAAATTTACCCTTCTACTTATCACCCCAGTGCCTACGATGGGTGCCTATTGCCCTTTCATCTACTGTTTTACATTTAAAATTTACATGTTTCTTTGCCTAAAAGAAATAAGAAAACCACCCAGTGTACAAAAAATGTTCCCCTCTGACACCTTTATGGCCTCACAACCGTTTTGTGATGTTTGAGAGCCCACATCAAAAACAATTACCTGGTCTGGTCAAACAAAGTCTGATGGCTAGGATCAAACAGATTTTTTCCATTAATATTTAGTCATTAATCCCATGAAGCACTGTCAGATAACTCCTTTTACAAGTTTTGCACTAGGCCTTAAAACAACACTAAGGTGGCAGGCATTTCCTGCTGCACCTCCAGTATCTTTTCTCAGAATTAATCAAGGTGATCTTCTGGTCAGTAATAAGCAGGGTAAAAGGGACACACTGATTAAGGTAATATTGATTACTGTCACAGGAGGGGCACCATGTTTTAGCTTCCTGAGGAATCTCGGGGCATTATTACAGAAAGGATGACATGAACCCAGCAAAATTGTAGGTATATTATATATCATTTAATTGCCTTTGTTCTTATTCTGACTCATTTGATTCTCAAGATCTCCAGGATTTAATTTTGTCTGTGCAATTCACTTGCTAGACAACTCAAGCCAGTCATCAAAATCCAGTAAGGTCAGAGTAGGGTTTTTATATTTGCTTTGATGTCAGGTGGCAGTTTAGACAAAAGTTTATCTAGTCACCCACCATATTATCTATTATCACCATATTATCTAGCTCACCACCTATGGGAGGGGCCAAGGAGGTCGGGTGCAGTGTGAGTTGGGTGGTGGCCGAAGGCTGGGACCTTGGCGGTCCGATCCTCGGCTACAGAAACTGGCTCTTGGGACGTGGAATGTCACCTCTCTGAAGGGGAAGGAGCCTGAGCTAGTGCGCGAAGTTGAGAGGTTCCGGCTAGATATAGTCGGACTCACCTCGACGCACAGCTTGGACTCTGGAACCAATCTCCTTGAGAGGGGCTGGACTCTCTACCACTCTGGAGTTGCCCCCGGTGAGAGGCGCCGAGCAGGTGTGGGTATACTTATTGCCCCCCAACTTGGAGCCTGTACATTGGGGTTTACCCCGGTGGACGAGAGGGTAGCCTCCCTTCGCCTTCGGGTGGGGGGACGGGTCCTAACTGTTGTTTGTGCGTATGCACCGAACAGCAGTTCGGAGTACCCACCCTTTTTGGAGTCCCTGGAGGGGGTGCTAGAGGGCATACCTTCTGGGGACTCCCTCGTTCTGCTGGGAGACTTCAATGCTCACGTGGGCAATGACAGTGAGACCTGGAAGGGCGTGATTGGGAGGAATGGCCCCCCTGATCTGAACCCGAGCGGTGTTTTGTTATTGGACTTCTGTGCTCGTCACGGATTGTCCATAACGAACACCATGTTCAAGCATAGGGGTGTTCATATGTGCACTTGGCACCAGGACACCCTAGGCCTCAGTTCGATGATCGACTTTGTGGTCGTGTCGTCGGACTTGCGGCCACATGTCTTGGACACTCGGGTGAAGAGAGGGGCGGAGCTGTCAACTGATCACCACCTGGTGGTGAGTTGGCTTCGATGGTGGGGGAGGATGCCGGTCAGGCGTGGTAGGCCCAAACGTGTTGTGAGGGTCTGCTGGGAACGTCTGGCAGATCCCCCTGTCAGAAGTAGCTTCAACTCCCACCTCCGGCAGAACTTCGACCACATCCCGAGGGAGGTGGGGGACATTGAGTCCGAATGGGCCATGTTCCGTGCCTCTATTGTTGAGGCAGCTGACCGGAGCTGTGGCCGTAAGGTGGTCGGTGCCTGTCGTGGCGGCAATCCCCGAACCCGCTGGTGGACACCGGTGGTGAAGGATGCCGTCAAGCTGAAGAAGGAGTCCTACAGGACCCTTTTGTCCTGTGGGACCCCGGAGGCAGCTGATAGGTACCGGCAGGCCAAGCGGAATGTGGCTTTGGTGGTTGCTGAGGCAAAAACTCGGGCGTGGGAGGAGTTTGGGGAGGCCATGGAGAATGACTTTCGGACGGCTTCGAGGAGATTCTGGTCCACCATCCGGCGTCTCAGGAAGGGGAAGCAGTACAGTGTCAACACTGTATATGGTGGGGATGGTGCGCTGCTGACCTCGACTCGGGACGTTGTGGGTCGGTGGGGGGAATACTTCGAAGACCTCCTCAATCCCATTAACATGCCTTCCAATGAGGAAGCAGAGCCTGGGGACTCAGAGGTGGGCTCCCCCATCTCTGGGACTGAGGTCACCGAGGTGGTCAAAAAACTCCTTGGTGGTAGGGCCCCGGGGGTGGATGAGATACGCCCGGAGTTCCTCAAGGCTCTGGATGTTGTAGGACTGTCTTGGCTGACACGCCTCTGCAACATCGCATGGACATCAGGGACAGTGCCTCTGGATTGGCAGACCGGGGTGGTGGTCCCCCTCTTTAAGAAGGGGGATCGGAGGGTGTGTTCCAACTACAGAGGGATCACACTCCTCAGCCTCCCTGGAAAAGTCTATTCAGGGGTCCTGGAGAGGAGGGTCCGTCGGATAGTCGAGCCTCGGATTCAGGAGGAACAGTGTGGTTTTCGTCCTGGTCGCAGAACAGTGGACCAGCTCTATACCCTTAGCAGGGTCCTGGAGGGTGCATGGGAGTTTGCCCAACCAGTCTACATGTGTTTTGTGGACTTAGAAAAGGCATTCGACCGTGTCCCTCGGGGAATCCTGTGGGGTGTACTCCGAGAGTATGGGGTACCGGCCCCCCTGATAAGGGCTGTTCAGTCCCTGTACGATCGGTGCCAGAGCTTGGTCCGCATTGCCGGCAGTAAGTCAAACCCGTTTCCAGTGAGAGTTGGACTCCGCCAGGGCTGCCCTTTGTCACCGATTCTGTTCATATCTTTTATGGACAGAATTTCTAGGCGCAGCCAGGGTGTTGAGGGGGTCCGGTTTGGTGGGCTCAGGATTGGGTCACTGCTTTTTGCAGATGATGTTGTCCTGTTTGCTTCATCAGGCCGTGATCTTCAGCTCTCTCTGGATCGGTTCGCAGCCAAGTGTGAAGCGGCTGGGATGAGAATCAGCACCTCCAAATCCGAGACCATGGTCCTCAGCCGGAAAAGGGTGGAGTGCCCTCTCAGGGTTGGTAGCGAGATCCTGCCCCAAGTGGAGGAGTTCAAGTATCTCGGGGTCTTGTTCACGAGTGAGGGAAGAATGGAGCGTGAGATCGACAGGCGGATCGGTGCGGCATCCGCAGTAATGCGGGCATTGCATCGGTCTGTCGTGGTGAAAAAGGAGCTGAGCCGCAAGGCGAAGCTCTCAATTTACCAGTCGATCTATGTTCCTACCCTCACCTATGGTCATGAGCTATGGGTAGTGACCGAAAGAACGAGATCGCGAATACAAGCGGCTGAAATGAGTTTCCTCCGCAGGGTGTCTGGGCTTTCCCTTAAAGATAGGGTGAGAAGCTCAGTCATCCGGGAGGGGCTCAGAGTAGAGCCGCTGCTCCTCCGCATCGAGAGGAGTCAGATGAGGTGGCTCGGGCATCTGATCAGGATGCCTCCTGGACGCCTCCCTGGTGAGGTGTTCCGGGCACGTCCAACCGGGAGGAGGCCCCGGGGAAGACCCAGGACACGCTGGAGGGACTATGTCTCTCGACTGGCCTGGGAACGCCTTGGGATTCTCCCGGAAGAGCTAGAAGAAGTGGCCGGGGAGAGGGAAGTCTGGGCATCTCTGCTCAAGCTGCTGCCCCCGCGACCCGATCTCGGATAAGCGGGAGACAATGGATGGATGGATGGATAGTCACCCACCGTAAATTTCTACAACATCCTTTCTGCCAGCTACTCAAGCACTCACCATGGCAGAAAATGTTGCTATTGGATATGTGTGACATTCTGAGACCTCAGTCGTCAGTGGTGAGAGCTTATGGGGCTGTCTATAGTGTTAAGTCAAGGACTGCACCGTGTCTAAATAAGAAGTGAAGAGAGTTGCCTTAAAAATCTAAAATTAGTAGTGATTTTGTTAACTTCAAGCATTTGATCAGGGTTTAATATTTGAAGCTTTCAGTGACATTAAATAGCAAAAGATTTTCTAGGACTCTAAAATGAATCACGGAGATCTGTGCTTTATGGCAATTTGGGGTTGTGGGGTGCCTAGTCTAATGGTCTCTTGGGATCATTGATTATTTGCTGCCAAGTGTAGCCTTAAACACCATAGGCCAAGTGGCTCAAAGCTCCATCTTGTTGTCAAAGTTGGCCAGGGGAGATACAGTAGCGACTCCAGAGAGCCACATCATATGCTAAGCTCATCTTACATTCGTATTTTGGAACATCTAAATGTAATTTCAAGTTTGACAGAGCTGGGTTGGAATCAGGAGAGAAGGGGGCCAACTATGACTGTGCTGGAAACACAGATATACCAAAAAAATAAAACAAAAAGTTTTTGATTATATTTTTTTAGATGAAGTTTAAATAGATTTTCTATTTTAGTTTCCATTTTGTAATATTAAGAATTATTTAGTTTTTTTTTTAAATTTTGGTTTTAGGAGCATCTTATCAAATTCTAGAATCAAGAGGCTGTTCAGACTCTAAAAAACTTTTTGACAAGTGCTTCTTCTCCCTTTTTATACTCACTAGATTGAGGTAACCACATTTTTTTCATGAATATTTGTTTTAACCCTAAATGTTTAACATACTGTGGACAATCTGATACCTAAGAACACAGCGCAATACACAGCAGAACACATAGTGTACATACACTTGATCAGTTCACTTTGACCCTTGAATCGAACCACAATTCTTAAAAGGTACAGTAAATGCACATATTTAACAGTTAGTCACAAGTAGACAAACACACACATCGGCTATGAAACCTGAACAGTCTTCTTTATTGTAGCGACGTGTTGCATGTTTTGGGGAATTTCAATGTACTCTGTACACATGACAATATTACTACCACTACAACGGCACTTTTTTTTTCGTTGATTTGTAAAACTGTCTTTGTGGTAGAATACTATGGCAAGTTTCCAAACTTCAGAGATTCTTATATTTTGAATGCTGCAAAAATTGCATTTCCTTTTGGGTGAATGTGTATCATATATAAAATGCTCAAGGCACTGAACTTTTTTCCTTTATACCCACCTTGCTAAAAAAAGTGACTGCTCTGTATTTCCATATTGTTTTGTCACAGTCAGTCCTTATCTCTTTGAAGTTACAAGAACTGATCCTACATGTGCACAACTCTATGCTGAAAAAACACACGGGGATGCATTTATTTTTCAAGCCAAACACTGCTTTAGTTGTGCATCAAAATGTACTAAATGGAAAACAGATAAATGTAAAAGTGCACCCATTGCTATACCACATGTTTATAATAATGTTAAATATGTGTGCAATTGACAATGCTTGCTGGAAGATGTTTTAGCATGCGTGGAGTTAAATTAAGGGAATTGGAGAGCATACATTTCTCACAATCACCAACCAGAAAGCTTACGCATAGTTTCGTTTCAGCATCTGGTTTTGTATATGTGATTGCTGTTTGTTCAGAGAAAAAAAACAATAATAAATAACTTGAAAATGAGACCTGCCTTGTTGGTCAGGTCCAGCCAGACTGCAGAATGAGTGAGCATACTCACTCATGGCATCTAGTAGGCTAAATAAATTGAATAATACACCATTTAAACTTCACTAAACAAAACAAAGGGCTACACGGTGGCACAGTGGGTAGCGCTGTTGCCTCACAGTTAGGAGACCCGGGTTCGCTTCCCGGGTCCTCCCTGCGTGGAGTTTGCATGTTCTCCCCATGTCTGCATGTGTTTCCTCCGGATACTCCAGTTTCCTCCCACAGTCCAAAGACATGCAGGTTAGGTGCATTGGTGAACCTAAATTGTCCCCAGTGTGTGCTTGGTGTGTAGGTGTGTGTGCCCTGTGGTGGGCTGCCTGGGGATTTGTTCCTGCCTTGCGCCCTGTGTTGGCTGGGATTGGCTCCAGCAGACCCCCGTGACGCTGTATTTAGGATATAGCAGGTTGGATAATGGATGGATGGATAAACAAAATGAGAATCTCACTTTTAAATGTTTGTTTTACTTTTAGTTTTATTTTATTGAACTTTACTACAGATTAAGCTTTGTTCTTCTCCAGTTCATTACTTCAGATTTTGCTTTACATGAGATGAAGTTTTTTTCATAGTTTTGGGTTCAGAATTTGTTAATAACAACAACTCCAGCTGAAAAGCCTGAGAACTAAACTTGGTCCGTAGGAGAGAAATTGGAGCTTGACGTGGTGAAGATGACAGAGCTCCATCCGTTTTCATCTGAAGCCTTATTTCCAACATGGTGTGCTGCAGTTTCTCACTATCCTTCTGTAGATAGTCCTCTGAATACATACTGATATAATTAATCCAGTGAGTAGTAACTGACACTCTGTGTTGGCATATTGTGCTCTGATGCATTTTAACCTGCTACTGCTACTTTAATACTTGCAGTTTGTTGATGTGTGACTGGCTCAGCTTCATTATCTTGTTCATCTGGCAACATCCAAGGTGAGAGCTGTGTAATCTATGAAGATTCTTTCTACTGATTCAGAGTAGGATTATACAGTATCAATCACAATCTTAGTGTGTCAGTTATACAGGCTAATATTTGTACTAAGCTGGTCAATAGACGTAGCTTCAGAACAGGTCCATAGGTGAGGTATGGATATATTACTTTCCCTGTTCCAGTCTCTGGATTGTGTTGGGGCAATCATTTGCTTGGTATGACGACAAAGAGTGGATTTCTTATCTCTGTGTTTCGAGGCACTTCATCAAAAATCACAACAGGGCATCAGATTACAAAGCAAATAATGCCTTTTACTGGCATGTCTAACACATATACACCACTGTATATGTAACAAACAAATTACCCAGAGGAATTTCTTACCTTAAATTGAGTATTTAAACTTTTGTGCTCATTTGTTCAGCACAGTTCTTTTCCTGTGTATACATGTCATGAAAAGCTTCATATTACTGTTTATATTTTGATTTAAATATTGCCTTTAAGTCATACCACTTAGTTTAAGACATCATGCTGCTCCTTTGTATTTTTATATCCCCATCATCTTGTGTATAGCTTCTTCACCTGTCCTAAGCAAATAATATCACTTGCACAGAGGATACAGACTGGCGGTTCACATTTCACGTTGTCCAGGTGTGTGCATATCTAAAGATCTTTAACATTGCTGTACAAAAATCTTACTATAGATAAGAAAAATAAGTTTTATCAGTAACACCCTTTCTTTCTGTTTTTGATTTCTGAGTTTTTGATCCAAGTTTTTTTTTGTGTGTGAAATTGTTGTGTTTTTTGGCTTTAACACACCCAAGTTTTATTACATCTTGCCTGAAGAAGGGGCCTGAGTTGCCTCAAAAGCTTGCATATTGTAATCTTTTTAGTTAGCCAATAAAAGGTTTCATTTTGCTTGGCTTTTCTCTACATTCATAATGGCTAACATGGTACAACACCCTAGTACTACACACCCAAGTTAAAGACTATTGTTTGGATTTCTCTCAGGTTCTTTACTCCTGGCCATTGTGTCTTTTTTTCCTTCACCTTCATTTTAGCTCATGATGATGTGCCCCAGAAAACACATAGTTACTTACCACTTTCCTAAGCAAACAAAGGTAACCATTCTTACATGGCAAACTAAAAACCAACAACCTATGAAGGATTTCATGGCAAAAACTCTTGAAGGGTGTCTCCCTAATTTAGACTGGCCTTTTTAAAAAAATACTCCACCCAAAAGTGTTTGTTTTTTAAAAGAATACTCCACCCAAAAGTGTTTTTTTTTAAATATATATGATGTACCCTGCATGTGTTTGAGGACTACTTTCATTTTCTGAACTGACTTATTTAGGAAAAAATACATGTGTTTTGCATGTTGTAAATATAAACTGGATGACCTGATATCTGGATTATGCAACACAAATAATGCAAGTGTTTTTCATGGATCTTTTTGATTTAGTTTGATGTTGTCCAGCATTGGGTCACCATTTTCTATCAGAAAGTTTATGTCCATTTTGCACAAAAACAAGAGGTTACAGATTTTTCTTGGCCATCACTACAAACTACATGGGATAAATAATATCACAAAAATTTGGGTGGAGTATTCCTTTAACATATTTGGTGCCTGCTCTTGATTCTCTAGTGACCTATTTTGTTTTGGTGTAACTGTGAGGGACTGTGTGATGTAAATTTCATCACCAGTCATGTCATGCCAATTTGTGTGTGTGTGACCATGTGACTTCAGATTTTTGTATCCGTTTGGTTCTGTGCACAGCTGTTCATGTTGACTGTGGATGTGCTAAACAACAAAACATGGATGCCTTCACAGAGAAAACCAGTGACATACATGGAATGATTCTACATCAGTACAGATTGTACTATAAACAGGACACTGGATGCATTATTTGTTCATGACCACAGCTACAGTTGTCTCTTTTCCATCAGTTTTGGAGTGTGAACGTTCCCTCATTTGGTATTTAGAAAAGCACAACACTGTAAAGTTTGTAAGATATGTAAAACTATTTGTTTTTGGCAATATTTTTTTCCCCCCAAAGAGTTTTTTTTCCTTAATTGTATCCAAATAGACAGCCTTCATAACACTTGTGTGTTGATTTGTAAGCAATGACCTAAATAAAACAGCACCATTAAAAACTACAAGAGTAAAATTTTTAAAAGCAAGATGAGGTAAACTACTTCATTAATTTGGTGTAAACATACTAAAACTATTTTTCTATTATAAAATAAAACTTGATTTGTATTTTCTATATTGACACAAGAAAAAAAAAAGAAATTGGAAAATAACAGATTTATTTAACTCACACACCTTACAGTGCAACCTAGACACGTCATCAGTGATGTATCATGGGGTCATTGGGTATTTTGGGTCTTTCAACATCATACACCCTCGCCCAGATGACCCAGCCAGGGGTGATCAGCCCGACTTGTGTCTAGGTAGCTTATATGGACCAAGAATAGCTCCTTTTGATCTACAGCCATCTTGATGCTTTCTCAGCAGTATCAGCAACATTCCTGATGACTGACTTATTGTGTAGTCCCCTGATCCCCCGCCTTTGTAGGCCCTGCAGAACAACTGGCCAGCAAATCCTCGGCAGCCATCCTCAAAGGAGTAGTAACAGGTCTTCCATCCCCTGCTTCAGCATTCATCTAGGAGCTCCTCATACTTAGCTCTCTTCCTCTCAAATGCCTCTGCGATCTGGTCTTCCCAGGGCACAGTCAATTCCAACACAATAATATGTCAGGCCTGATGATGCTGTTTGGGAATTTCAGCTGTCTCCCCAGATCAACCTTTAGCTGCCAGTCCCGGGCTGTTGCCAGAAGCTCCCTGTTAGGTACTGTATGTGTGCTGTTGCGGCTACTCTGCGGCCTTGACAATAGCAGTAGAATGCTTTACTAGTTGTTGGTGCCTACCAAGGGAGATCCCTGTGCTGATGGCCTCTGCGATGACCCTCAGCATCTGGTTGTGGCACCACCAATAACAGCACTCTCGCAGGGCTTTTGGGCAACAACTTAGAATGTGTTCCAGGTATCCTCTTTGCTGGTATAGCAGGCATGTAGAGGTTTTTGTCAGTCCCCAGGAAAAGAGATGAGCTGGGCTGGGGAGGACATCATACACTAACTCAGCTTTCCACAGCTCTGACCATGAGATCTTCTGGTCCATTACCTGCTCCCATTAAGTCCACTCCCCTTGCTGTCACAAAACCCACAACTGCAGGTTTAAAAAACTGTTATTTTATATAACCTTTAAGAGAAAATGTTATATTTTTGGTATAATCATTGTTCTATTGTTGTGCGCTAAGTTTCCTGTTGATGGCAAACTTAGGAAACATATGGTTCAGAACATAAAAATAAATGAGCATCCTGGTGTGCTTTTAACCCTACTGAAAAGTCGCATGCTCTTAAGGACTATAAATCAACCTAGTTGTCACGGTTGACTGTAGTTATTTAAGGTATTAATGTTTGTCATGTCCCGATAGCAACTAGGGTATAACCAATCATATTAAATGTTTTCTGATTATGTAATGAATTCCTTTTTTGAGTAGTGACCTAATCAATGAATTGTGTAAATATAGCACAAAGGACAATATGATAAGTTGCATGCCTCTTGTAAGATTTAGATAAAGAATAATGTTTGACGCTTTCTCTCACCTGTGTTTTATTGCTTAAATAGGGGCATTCAAGTGGGGGGTGTCTGTATATCACATTTTCTTCCACAGTTTCCTCCACTCCTGCATGGATTTCTTCCTGGACCAGCCAGCGTTTTTCCTTCCCACAGACCTTGTCGTACTCAGGTCTTGGGATGCTACCAAGTCCTGCCCATCCTGATGCAATTGCCCCAGCAGCACACTGCAGTCACCTTTCATCCTGGTCAATTGCCTCCTGAGCCCTCCACTTCCTACCATTTACCTATGTGCCAGCCAAGGAGACTTTGATAGATTCTCTGTACATCAACATCTGTCTTGCCCAGGTGATCATAAATTCTTTCGACAGGCAATGAAGGGAAGTCATAGCTTATTCTTACTCCCATATAAGGTGATGCTGCTTAGACTATGAGGAAAGCCCTACCACGTATGCAAGAAGTGGCTAATCTTGCTCTCAAGAGTCCTCAGCAATGGACAGTAGGACAATGTAAACCAGTAGCAGCCAAAGGAGTCATGGCAGGATGCCATGTTGGTAAATCCAGGACATTTGAACTTTGAAATTTGAACTTTTCTGGCAGCCCTGACTTGTCCTCTGCTACAAACCAGGCTCCCAAGTCTCTGCCAGTTTCTTGGAGCGTGGCTGTTTCTCTCTCAATGTGCTGTTCAAGACCTTTCCTAAGCTTTTAATTGGCTTCTTGGTGATCGATGGGATTTGGACTCCTAGGGAGAAACAGAACTTGTCCATAACCTTCCCCTACCTCATGACTAGGGATCATGATTTGGTTTGCTTAAAGTCCATCTGGACTCTGGATGAGGCGTTCCATGATCGCCCTGATGGGGGGTTGCCATGCGCCTGACCTGGCGAGTAGACTACTACACTCCACTTCTGCTGACTTAGCAAGCATATTCATGAACTGGACAGTTTGACATCCATGGCAGAGCGACGGGCGCTGAGCAGGCTCCTGTCAATCATGGAGAATCCACTGCATCCACTAAACAGTATCATCTCCAGACAGAGGAGCAGCTTCAGCGACAGACTACTGTCACTGTCCTGCTCCACTGACAGACTGAGGAGATCGTTCCTTTCCCACACTATGCAACTATTCAATTCCACTCTTGGGGGGTAAACATTAACATTATACAAAGTTATTGTCTGCTTTACCTGCATTTTTATCACTCTTTGATTTAATATTGTTTTTTATCAATATGCTGCTGCTGGAGTATGTGAATTTCCCCTTGGGATTAATAAAGTAAAGTACAGTGGAACCTAGGGTCACGAACGTCTCGGAATATGTACAAATCGGGTTAAGACCAAAAAGTTCGCCAAACTTTTGCAGTCTGTTCATGACCATACACTAGGGTGACGAACAAGCCAGTTTCCCTTCCGGTTCATACGCGCCAGTGATTTACGCACGTGTTCAGTCTTTCCCTGTACAGTACATTGTTCTCGGTCAGACGTGCATTGCACAGAGGGACTTTACCTCAAAACTGTAATCTCCTCTCCACCCAGCTTCCTGCTCACTGCCTTGTTATGGAAAATGTTAGTTTTTTCTGTTCAAGGTTTTTCACAGCGGTTCGTAAGGCTATAGCGTGAACTCTTGCAATGTTAGTTTTCTCTGTTCAAGGTTTTCTCAGTGTTATTCGATGTTTTTACAGTTTACTATTACACTGTGCATTCTATGGTATAATTAACTATTTTTGTGCTTAAAAATCTTTAAAAATATATATTTACATACAGTTCGTATGGTCTGGAACGGATTAATTGTATTTACATACAATCCTATGGGGGAAATTACTTCAGGTCACGACCAAATTGGGTTGCGACCAGAGTTTTGGAATGAATTACGGTTGTGACCCGAAGTTCCACTCTATCTATCTATCTATCTATCTATCTATCTATCTATCTATCTATCTATCTATCTATCTATCTATCTATCTATCTATCTATTTATCTCATGGCCACGGCCAACAGAATCACTGAGACATGACATCCAGTGACTATATGTCCTTCTCCAGTTGATGAAATGCAGCATATTTAATTAAAGTAAAAGTCCTATTGTAAGCACAAGTTGGTTTGCAGTAAAACCTTCAGTCACAGGACACCCTCCCTCTCTGGGTTAAACCTGGAGATACTACAGGTTCAAGCAGACACAAGAGAGGCACCAAACACCACCATGGATTGACTGCATGTGTCTTCTAGATTTAATACAGGTAAAAAGGCTAGGGCTTTTCAGAAAATAAATACATCTCCATGTCAGATTATTTGAATAGGCAGTTGCCTGAGTTATTAAACAAGACCCTAGTCTGGATTGTTAATAGTTCCCACACATTAAATCCTTCCCTTCTGTGAATGAAGATGATGTTAGAGGGCATATATTCTGGAGGATCTAAATTAAAGAAAGATATACAATCCCTGCATTGATGATGTGGTGGTTTATACCTGTCAAACTGTACAGCAGTCCAGCTGATAATTCAAAAACAAATAAGCTTTGGCATTAGAGGATTTAGTCAATTTGTCAGATTGTATCTATTTGTTCATTCACATTTACATTCTAAAATATAAAATGATATACTTGCCGAACACCTAATTTGTAATGGCAGACTAAAACCCAGCACAAATAAAGGAGTTATCTGAATGCTTAAATAATCCTAGAGCAATATAACAAACTCCCCAAAATTGTGTCTTAAATGAAGTAAAGTTAAATTACAATTATGAAGTCAAATGTTTCCTTTAGACAGATTTTCTTTTTGTATTTACACACTATTCCAGCAAACTCAGATAAACTTTTAATGAGAACTCCTAGGTCAAGCACGAAATGTAAGAATGTAAGAAAGTTGGCTCCAGATACCATATATTATTTTTCCATTTATTGTTTTTTTCACAGATACAATAATTTGAAATGCATTGTTACTCAAAAGACTCTTTTCATAATGAGCACAACTGCAAAGTACTTTACACAGTGATCATGTACAATAATAAAAATGAAAGGAACCAAAAATGCTTTGAAAATGACTTTATTATTCTTAAAATCAAACAAGTTGATCGCATTCCCATTTAATTACTTGCCAAAAGCATGAGTAAGGCACACATAACTGGAATATGTTTTTTATTGTATTTTCATCCTTAAAAGTTTAAAAATCCTGCTTTGTCAAACAAAATTAAAGATCAGGGTTTATCAAAACAGCACTGTGTTCATTTAACTATACTGAATGTTTTCAGTTTTAGGCTTTTTGTTATTTGTTGAATGCAATTAAATAACGAACAAAGCTTGAAGAAAAATGGAAAATGGTCTGATATTTTATGCCATGGAGAAAACGGAGTACTAAAGTAATGTAGTAAAGAATTCTCCATCCAACATTTTCTGCATTAAAAATAACAGCAAGGCAACAATACCATAGTTATGATTTGACTGAGAAACTTGGCATCCACAAGACACCCACACTAACACAGGAGCATTTGAATTGTAGACCCACCTTACATTGTTACATTTACATTCATATCCATAACTGGCGTACATCAGAATTAAACTGGAAGGGTGAATTGACATTCAACAAAGCAGAACCATGAACAAGTACAAGACCTATTCTCTTCCTAGTAATGTTTTCACTCATTTCTTTAACTTTAAAACTTTAGTTGTACACATCTCACAGTAAAGTTTGCACTGTTCTGAAACACAATGTTAGTTAATGAATAAGCTGTTGCTAGTCTGGACTTGTGACAAATAAATCTTGGGAGGGAGTGGAACATGTCTTCAATTGAAATCCTTGTTCACATCTGATCATGTTCCATTTCAGTTCATAAAGTGCTTTCCAGAGGTGACTTATGTAATAAGATTTTAATAAAAAAATGTGTTTGGGATGTTGCGAACATACAAGTGGATGCCTTCACATGTCGACAATGTGACACAAACAACAGGTGATTTTTTTCATGGGCATTTTGATATCTTTTGTTGTTGTCCAACATTGACCACCATTGACTTAATGTTGTACCGGGAACTTTTTTCTGTCCATTCTGAATTAAAACATTAGACTGATAACAACTTTATTGGATGAGTAACATACAAAATAAAATATAAACTTTTGGCCATATTATTTATTTAAAATTCATATACCATTTTCAGAAAAGTTGAAGTAATTAAATTTTGAGAGAAGTCTTTACTTTAAAAAATGTTTGTATTTACATTTACAAAAAAATGGTTTTTTTTTTTGTTTAACATGACAAGCTTGACAAAAGGGCTGAATGTTGAATTCTCAATTTAACACTAAAATCCCTGAAGTCTACAAAAATAGTCATAGCCCTGGGCCACCTTAAATTCCTTCTCACCTCTCCATCAGCATCTTTTGTTTTACAAATGTGTCGATCAGCACAGGCAGCAGGGAGCCTGCTATCCCATCCCCCCCACCAACGCAGGCTGAAGTTCTCCCAGCTCAAGTCTGTTTTATCTGGGTGTGAAGTGCCTTGAATTGTATAGGGTAAGTAATATATATCGTCATTTGGAATACATATTTTTCATGTATGTTCAATGTCTACAATGATCTGAGTAAATGTAGGATGACAGAAAATGTGAGGCATGAAAGGTTGAACACATAACTAAAACAGAAACCCTTCCATACTTTGAGCTCTGCAGTCTACTTGTGACTTAGCACTGTAGCAAGATAAATAAATAAATATAGGTAAATAACATTCCAAATGGCCTTTACAGTATATAATACAATAGTTTATTTTTGTATAGCCCAAAATCACACAGGAAGTGCCGCAATGGGCTTTAACAGGCCCTGCCTCTTGATAGCCCCCCAGCCTTGACTCTCTAAGAAGACAAGGAAAAACTCCCCAAAAAAAAAATAGTAGGGAAAAAAAATGTATGAAACCTTGGGAAAGGCCTGCGGTGGGTTGGCACCCTGCCCAGGATTGGTTCCTGCCTTGTGCCCTGTGTTGGCTGGGATTGGCTCCAGCAGATCCCCGTGACCCTGTGTTCGGATTCAGCGGGTTGGAAAATGGATGGATGGATGGGAAAGGCAGTTCAAAAAGAGACCCCTTTCAGGTAGGGTGGGTGTCAAAAGGAGGAGGTCAATACAATACAATACAATACACAGAACAGAACAAATCCTCAATAAAAAATTTAAAAAATTTTTAGAAGTACGGAGCAGAATTTAACAGTAGATGATATCACATAATAGGATTTAGATAATTTTAGACTCCTGGAGACCTCATCCATCAAGCTGCCTCCCCCATTTGGCCATTCCATGGCTGAAACAGTGTTGGGCCAGCCAATCCGATGAAAGGACCCCTCTTTCTCACGATTCCAGCGATCTTCCATCTGGGATGACTTTACCTTAGGCAGGCAAAACAACCTGGCAGGTGGGCCATGGCACCAGGTGCCACATTTGAGTATCGAGAAGAGAAACAGAATAGGTGAGGGTTAGTATCCAATTCTAACTATCATGTTACTTATGTTTTAGTGCTAATGACTAACAACAGAGATGCAGTATGTACAGTTAATCAGCAGCTCTAGTCAGGATATGCTAAACTGAAGTAGTGAGTCTTCAGCCGGGATTTAAAAGCTGAGACCGAAGGGGCATCTCTTATAGTAGCAGGCAGACCATTCTACAGTTTAGGGTCCCTGTAACTAAAAGCTCGACCTCCCATTGTTATTTTATTAATCCTTGGAACCATAAGCAGACCAGCATCTTGAGATCTTAATGTGCGCTCTGGTTTGTAAGTCATGATAAGTTCAGACAAGTAAGCTGGACCTTGGCCATTTAATGCTTTATATGTTAAAAGAAGGATTTTGAAATCTGCCCTAAACTTAACCGGGAGCCAGTGTAAGGATTTAAGAACTGGAGTTATGTGTTCGTATTTTCTTGTTCTTGTAATAATTCTTGCAGCCGCATTTTGTATTAACTGGAGGCTGTATAAAGAACAGTTTGAACATCCAGTGAACACTGCATTGCAGTAGTCAATCCTACTAGAGATAAATGCATGAATTAATTTCTCAGAATCCTGTTTATTTAGAAAGTGCCTTAATTTCCTAACATTTTTAAGATGGAAGAAACTTTGTAATATGCGCTTTAAATGACATGCTAGAGTCAAAGATAACTCCTAGATTGCGGGCTGATTCAGTAAAATTAATTGGGATTCCAACTGAGTTAAATGATGACAAAATATTGTTATGATCAGCGTCATTCCCTCCAACAATTAACATCTCTGTTTTATCTGTATTTAAAGACAAGTAGTTCTCATTCATCCACTCCTTTAATTCGCTAGCACAACTAATTAAAGACAACATCGGAGAAACTTCATCTGATTTAAATGAAAGTTATAACTGGGTGTCATCTGCATATGAGTGAAAATTAACATTATGTTTCCTAATGATAGATCCCAGTGGAAGCATGTACAGTGAAAACAGTAAAGGTCCCAGTACTGTGCCCTGCGGGACACCATATTGAACTTCTGTGTATAATGATGGAGTATAAGCAACATATATACTGACTATCACAAAACATAATCATAAACATTATTTTGCATGATACCTTGGCAAGCTCTGTAGGCCCTGCTGTTTCATTGAAGGATGTGTGTGGCAGATTCACTGGCAGAATGATGCCCAACCTTTTGCTGCATCCAAACAGTGCCATCTTTCTCCTTTACGCCTGGTGCAGCTGTATTGTTCTTATGTGTGACTGGACGTTTCTCGCAGGGAGGGCTTCTGTTCTCTTTCTTCGATGTAGAACCCTCATTCTCATATGAGTTCACTTCTGTTATACTATGTCTTTATTTGAAAACTAACAGTATCAGATCGGAGGGAGCATGAACGTGACTTAGATAAATGCGAAAAAAAAAATGCTAACCTTTACAAATACCATAAATATACACTGGCTGTTACAGACTCAAATCAAATATTTTTTATTCTATGATAGTAACAATAAGAGCAGCTCACTACTCAAAATGGAAAATGCAGGAAGGACCTGGAATCAAACCCACAACCTCTTGATTATGAGACAGCATTTCTTATCTCTGCACCAGCCAAGCTGACGTGTCAGCATTATACCCTAACCCAGTTTCTTTTCCTTTGGTTATATTCCTGGAAAAAAAGAGCACTTGTTTGTTTTGTTATAACTGTACCTTTTGTGAAAGTGTTTATTTGATATTTGGACTTTAGCCTTAACACATTACACACTCACATCAGCATTTTGCCAATTATTAGTAGAACATGAAGGTTTCTATTTTAGTTATGTGTTCAACATTTCTTGCCTTGCATTTCCTGTCATACTACATTTACCCAGATGGTTGCAGACACGGAATGCACATGAAATGTATGTATTCCAAATAACGATATATTATTTACCCTATACAATTCAAGGTACCTCACACACAGATAAACAGACTTGAGCTGGGAGAACATAAGCTGTGTTGTTGGGGGATGGGATAGCAGGCTGCTTGTGCTGATTGACACATTTACAAAACAAAGATGCTGATGGCAAGGTGCGAAGGAATTTAAGGTGGCCCGAGATTATGACTTTTTTCATAGGCTTCAGGGATTCTAGTGCTAAAGCATAAAGGCAGTATCTGTTATGTTTTAGGTATTTGTTTGATTGAGCTGTGCACTGGAAATCAATGCACAAGTACATATTGCATGTTGCAGCCACTGTGTATTGTGTTAAAAAAGAAAGACTCCTTTACTTTTAGCAAATGTTCTGTATAAGGTTGTGTTGACAAGAACCTATATCTGCATTTGTTTTTTAGATCTTATATAAAAAATGAGGACACATTAAATGTAAAATGAAAGCAAAAAATTAGATTATCATTAAATTAAACTACCTTAAAATGGATGATAATAGCTTTAACATGATTAGTCTGAATAAAGAGAGCTGGTGTACAGGCCCTAGTCATTTGTTATGGAATTAAAGACCTTATTAGACTCTAGCTGCCTTAAGGGATTGTTAATGCAAGTGCAGTATTACTCAGTAAAGAAAAAAGAAAAACAAATCCCTGCCACAGCTGTATTTTGCTGTTATGTAAAAGGATAGTTAACTGTATTTTATTAAATTATTAAATCATAATTATTTATTTTGAAAGTATCCAACCAAGAGACACATCTTTTTGCTACTGTTCCATTTTAGGAGGTATCTTTCTCTTGCAGAGCCACGGGAATCTATCCTTAAAACATCTGTTCCAAGACACTAAAAAACCCTGCATAGGAAATTATTGCATCAAAGTACACACCTACATCCATGATCACTCGCATTCTAAAGTCGTTATTGTTCTAAAGTTGTTATTTAACCTAAAACATGAGTTTGTGATTTTGAAGGAAAATGTGTCAATTGAAGACCCACAAGGTAATGAAGAGATAGCCTAAGGATTCAACAGTAACTGTCCTGGAAATCAAACCCATTTCTCTGAAGCTCCTAAGACTGTACCTCCTTCCCACTCTGTATCACTTGTGTAAAAAACACATTTCATATTCTATAGAATATTCTCTCATAAAATATCAAGGCCCATTGCAGGGTGACTGGCATCATCACGAAATCTGCTTAGGTGAATAAATATGTCAATGTGGCAAAAAATCTTGAAATTAATTGAAATGGTAAAGAATGATACAGTGTATGAAGCTCAGACTGTTCCAAGTCAATCTGCCAGGAGTGTTGTTCACTCTTGTCTCACACTGGTTTTTGCTACAGGCTGCATGTTAATCCTTTTACATGGGCCAGATGTTTCCCAGTAGTATTGTAAACCTCAATTCAGTGTGTTAAAAACATCATTTATTGCCTATTATGGGGTGGTTAGATTACAAATTGACAGATACCAACCACAAGGATGTTTGGTACACAAAACAAGAAGAGCTGTGTACTATTGACCCTAACACTACTACATACCACACACTATATCTTACTTATCACCTACACTTTCTATATAGATTAGTCCAATTATATATAAGTTCCTGAATATCTCCTCTACCAAAAAAAAAACAGATTTTCTGAAACATCATTAGAGATTAATCTTTCATGTTAGCTATAATGTATCTTTATTATAATTATTTGTTTGATTTCGATATATATTGTCAAAAAGAAGTGTCATAAGGTCAACAAATAAATGCAAAAATATGTACTTCGCTGGATGAATTTCTAATTTTCATTAGTATAGGATGCTCCCAAAACTGCACAACTTGTCTGTAAACCTTTTTATTATTTCAATTGTCTCATCTTGATGACAAGTTTTATTTTTTTAATGCATAGAGTTTCTATATTCATTTTACTGATAACCAATTATTAGTTGCTATTTTTGTGAATTAGCACTTGTGGAGACCAGCCTCGACACAGACAGGCAGACAGAGATGGTTTAAACACCACAACACGTTTATTCATATTTACACTATTTACAGTTTCCGCACACCACCCGGTGCCCTTGCACCACACACCCTCAGTCCGGGCCTCTTCACTGCCCAGCCTTCCTTCACCGCCTCCACTCCTCCTCCTCCTCTTCCACCTGACTCCAGATTATGAATGGAGGGAGGCGGCCCCTTTTAAGTCCACCCGGATGTGCTCCAGGTGCCTCCTGACAAGCTTCCTGCGGCACTTCCTGGTGTGGCAGAAGTGCCGCATGAGTACCCGGAAGCACTCCGGGTGTCCCTGGTATTCCTTCTGCCAGCACCTCTGGGTGTGGTGGAAGTGTTGACGTCCAGGGCCTCACAGGCATCCCCTGGCGGTGACCACGGGCCCCTATAGGGTTGAGCTTCCATGCTTTGTTCCCGTGGCCCCCATACAAACCAGGGCGGCTGCCCTCTCGTGATCCGGAGGAGGCGTACTCCCTCTCCCTGTCCTTCTAGGCATCCGAGGTGGGCACAGCCCCCAGTCGCCCGCCACACACTAAATACTCTATTTGTGGAAATTGTTAGAGTCTTAATTCTGCCATATTGACATCCTCATGCTGCACATGAAAACAGACTGCTACGTCATTTTTAGGTTCCCTTTCATCTTCCTACATCAAAGAGAATAAGCATACAGTTTAAAGAGGTTATTACTGGTTATTATTTGTACAGAAGACATTGCCTAAACCCACTAATGTTCAGACTATCATAAAAGCAAAAGCTACAAAGGAAATGTAGAAATTCTAACTCTATACTGTTGGCAGGAACAATAGATAAGTGGGCTTCTGCTTAGAGTCAGTAATTGGGTCTCAGGAGTTAGATATTTCCTTTTCAGTTGATATTCTGTACTCTCTTATCTAAACTGTTTGTGCATCTGCTGCACAATCATATATTCTATATTCATTATTTAGCAAGCAAGCAAAGTTTATTTGATGCCTTGACATTTTTCTGCAGGCCTTCTTAACATTTACTTCCTTGAGATACAATACTTCTCAAGGAGGAGGGCACAATATTAGCTTAGTCAGAATATGAATATTGTGTAGTTGTTCAATTACTGGACTTTAAACCACAAAACCAACAGTTTAATTCCCATGTCAGCTTCGCGGTGTAACTCTGAGCAAGTCTGTTAACCTTCCTCTGCTCCAAATGTAAATAGTGTCTGAAATCTGCAATGTAATCTGTAATGTTTTTTAACTCTTTGAGGGCTGAATATTTTTTCCAAAAAACAATTTCTGAAAAGCAATAGTTTCACATAGAAATCAACATAAAACGTCTGTTGCTGCATGCTGTGGCTGCCAGTTTGCCAAGAATATGCATCAGGCTTGCTGCCAGGCTGTCTTTGTGTGGCTGGGACAAAGTCGCAGTGCATTGCATTGTGGTTTCCACCTCTTATCATTGTTAAGTGGCAGTCTTCCCTGGCGAACATTCTCAGTACAACGATTAGCTGGGGACCAATCAGCTGAAGCTGGAACCTCACATTTGTTTTAAATCAAAATCTGAGTCCGACAAGTCATAGTCCAGTTCAGAGATAATAGACAAAACGTTGTCCACGGAGTGTTTTGCTTTACGCATTCACTTTGATCTCTCGCCAGATGTCAGTGCCATTTTTGCCGTTGTTTGTGCCTTGCTACTCGCACGAGTGCAGGAAATCTCAGTCAAACCAATGAATCTAACTTTCCTTCTAGCAATGAGCATCCAACTAAAGCATAACGGTTGGTTTTGTCATAGTTTACAGTCAATTATCATCATCAACCTCCTTTTGACAAAAGTCGACATCAGCCCTGAAAGAGTTAATATTGTACAGCATGTTGTTTTGGAAAAGGTATAAACTAAATAAACAGTATAATATGAATAAATATACCTTAGCTTAGAAACATGTGCTATTTAATATCCCTAATGCATAAAATTTGAGTATGTGTAATAATGAAACTACATTTGCATCAATAATAAACTGCTAAAAGAAAGTAGTAAGCACTAAACTACTTCCATCTTTCAACACTCAAGCTGCCAAACATACTGTATATCCAGTCTGCAAAGATCACTAGAATTCATTTAAGAATTTCTAAGACATGTATATCATCTTTTTTGGTGTGTTTTAGTTTTAATTTGATGCTATTGTTATGGTAAATCTTTTGAGGTTACTTTCAGAAAGGTGTATTGCTATTTAAATACTCACCATTCTTAAAATGTCCACAATAATGAAACGGACCCCAGGATTGTTTTCTCAGAGGAGAAATGACATGCAGATTGTGCATTTCTTTCCCTTCTCTTTCTATTTCTTCACAACAAGTGGAGTGGTGACAACTTTTTGATGTTTACTGGGCCACAGTTTTTCTTATTTGATGAACTTTGATCTGTGACTTTAAATATTGTTTTAGGTTCTGTTAATGTATAGAATGCAAAAGGGGAAGATCTGTGAACCTGTCTTCCAGAATACATTTATGTTTCTATTTATTCCACAGTTTACCTTTTATTGCAACTTTATATAATTTTGAGTTCACCATTCAAAGGTTGTCATTTATTCCAGGGTTCGACTGATTATTTTCTAGTTATAATTGAAATTAATGCAGGGAAAGTATAGACCTTGGGTGCGTTTCATGAAAGCTTTGTAACACTAATAATTCATTATCTCGTACTTAAGATTATTTGTTAATTAGCAAGTTTTTAACTAAAGTTGTAGTTAATCTCATTTGGAATTAATGAGTGAACCAACCCGTTTGTTTTTAATGTCATTTTTTATTTTGATTTTTGTCTTTGAGACTGTCACAGAGAGAGAGAGAGAGTTTGCACTAACTGGATCACATAAAATTCACACTTGCTCTTATCTGGACAACGCAGTAAAAAAATAATAATGATATTAAAGAGATTGATGTTGCAATGCAAATGTAAAATAATTTAGGTTACAGATTAGCATAAAAAGGGCTCTTACAGCTTTAATACTTTAGTAATTTTGAGTATATAATGAATTAACCATGCAAACTCGCTATGTAATCAGTCATGTCCTTTAAAGATGAAAGGTGAATTGCCTCTTAGTACCAGCACTGACAAAGGCAGCTATCCAGAGAATGGCACAGCTCACCCATAGATGCCATTCGAGACAGCGTTATCCAACAAGCAAAGTCACAGTTCTAAATGTTCTTCTGTGGGTGGACATAAATTCCATGGATGATCTCAATAATCAACAACAAATAGGGAAAAAGAGGTTGTCCTGGAGTGAAATAATAACCCTTCTTGGTCTAGTGCAGGACAAATCAGAAAGAGAAACGCACAAGAACTTATCATTCAGTCCTCTGTGCAGCTTCTGACATCTCTCTGTTTTGTACACCACAGCTGGATTTCTCCATAATATCAGTGATGCACATGGCCTGAGCATGGCTGGGGTGTCAAAATCTGTAAATGCAGCGACCAGATTACTATTATGCCATGGACACAACAAAGCCTGAGGTTTTGGGTTAAAATCCCATAAGTGACACTGTGTAGCCATGAGCAGATCACTTCACCTGCCTGTGCCCCAATTGGAAAAACAAAAGAAATACAACCAATTGTATTTCAATTGTTGTAACTCATTTTGGATAAACATGTGAAAACACAGGATAGGAGTAAAAGAAGGCTGGGCTTTTGAAGTTCAGGGACAGGATGCCTGAGGTCATGAAACGGGTAGGGGGGCTCATGAAGATCAGGATCTGGATGCCTTGGATCAGTGTGTGAAGTTCTGGAAGCCCCCCAGATAATGCCACTGATGTACCCCTGGTTCTGTAGGCACATGCCAGAACTCTGTGTCTGAGATTTACAATCTAAATATTCATTTTTGATATGTATTCTTCAATAGTTATGCTTTGGATTATATGCCATACATGTTAAGATAGATAGATAGATAGATAGATAGATAGATAGATAGATAGATAGATAGATAGATAGATAGATAGATAGATAGATAGATAGATAGATAGATAGATACTTTATTAATCCCAGGGTGAAATTCACATACTCCAGCAACAGCTTACTGATACAAAAAACAATATTAAATTAAAGAGTAATAAAAAATGCAGGTAAAAACAGACAATAACTTTGAATAATGTTAACGTTTACCCCCCCGGGTGGAACTGAAGAGTCGCATAGTTTGGTGGAGGAACGATCTCCTCAGTATGTCAGTGGAGCAGGACAGTGACAGCAGTCTGTCGCTGAAGCTCCTCCTCTGTCTGGAGATGATACTGTTTAGTGGATGCAGTGGATTCTCCATAATTGATAGGAGCCTGCTGAGTGCCTGTCACTCTGCCACGGATGTCAAACTGTCCAGCTCCATGCCTACAATAGAGCCTGCTTTCCTCACCAGTTTGTCCAGGTGTGAGGCATCCTTCTTCTTAATGCTGCCTCCCCAGCACACCACCACGTAGAAGAGGGCGCTCGCCACAACCGTCTGATAGAACATCTGCAGCATCTTACTGCAGATGTTGAAGGACGCCAGTCTTCTAAGGAAGTATAGCCGGCTCTGTCCTCTCTTGCAAAGAGAATCAGTATTGGCAGTCCAGTCCAATTTATCATCCAGCTGCAATCCCAGTTATTTATAGGTCTGTACCCTAGCCTCTTTGGTTTTATTTTAAAACACACAGTAAGGAAGTGGCTTGTAGGTTGCATATGGAGTATTTATGTAACACACAGAATAATTAGCTACTTAGCCTTTGAGGTTTTAAGGAACATGGTAGTAAAATCGTACTTAACTTACATATGAAAAAGTATAACATTTTAGGGGCTTTTCAGTGTTCCATGATCAAACCCACTAATTTAGTTCAAGGTTGAGGGGACAAGGGCCTGTCTCAGGCAAAGGCAGAAGCCATCTCACAAACTCATACTTTAAGACAGTAAACAGGCATGTGTTTAGGATCCCAGTGAACCAGTGTTACCAGAAAGAGAAACAACCAGACAGGACAAGAACAAAACAGGCAAAGCCTGAGCTTGCATCTGAACCCAGCTATGACATTAAGCTTTATAAATTATTCACATTTTTAGAGTTGGCTCTGGGAAAATTAGCTGCATTGAAAAGCAAAACTGTAATGCTGATGTATACTTTTATTGATGTTTATTGTGTCACTATTTTGGCTCAAGAATTCCAAAAAGAAGCTTGTAAAACAAAAGCTGTATGGTTGAGAACTCCTAGCATGCTAAATTATATATCCATATATTAAAATCTTATTCTCCACAAGCTGAGGTTAAAAACCAGGAAAACCAAAAAGGATTGTCAATAATAACTTTTACAGCCCAACTTGAGGGTCTGATAGCATTTCACACCACATGCTGTTTTGTCACTTAGTCTATACATTCGTTGCTTCATCAAGGGTGATTCATCAACATATTCCGTGCCTAGTAATTTTTTTTGCCCTTTAATTTTCATTCCAGCTGAGATGTAGTTTAAATGTGTGACATTAAAATTTTCCCATATGCTAATAGTCACAATATTTTTTGAAAAACAGCTATTGCTGTTAAATAGAATTAAATGATACAACCCTGATAGGGATGTACAGAGAAATCCTGTACCTTACTGTGGAAATAAAGGTTTAACAGTCAATAAGTACTTTCTGGCACATTTTAAGTCAACTTTAAAAATAATTACACTTACTAGATTATCCATACAAGGTAACCAATATAATTTATTTTAAAAAATTATGTATATACAGTTCATCCGGAAAGTATTCACAGCGCATCACTTTTTCCACACTTTATGTTACAGCCTTATTCCAAAATGGATTAAATTCATTTTTTTCCTCAGAATTCTACACACAACACCCCATAATGACAACGTGAAAAAAGTTTACTTGAGGTTTTTGCAAATTTATTAAAAATAAAAAAATTGAGAAAGCACATGTACATAAGTATTCACAGCCTTTGCCATGAAGCTCAAAATTGAGCTCAGGTGCATCCTGTTTCCCCTGATCATCCTTGAGATGTTTCTGCAGCTTACTTGGAGTCCACCTGTGGTAAATTCAGTTGACTGGACATGATTTGGAAAGGCGCACACCTCTCTATATAAGGTCCCACAGTTGACAGTTCATGTCAGAGCACAAACCAAGCATGAAGTCAAAGGAATTGTTTGTAGACCTCAGAGACAGGATTGTCTCGAGGCACATATCTGGGGAAGGTTACAGAAAAATTTCTGCTGCTTTGAAGGTCACAATGAGCACAGTGGCCTCCACCATCCGTAAGTGGAAGAACTTTGAAACCACCAGGACTCTTCCTAGAGCTGGCCGGCCATCTAAACTGAGCGATCGGAGGAGAAGGGCCTTAGTCAGGGAGGTGACCAAGAACCCGATGGTCACTCTGTCAGAGCTCCAGAGGTCCTCTATGGAGAGAGGAGAACCTTCCAGAAGGACAACCATCTCTGCAGCAATCCACCAATCAGGCCTGTATGGTAGAGTGGCCAGACGGAAGCCACTCCTTAGTAAAAGGCAAATGGCAGCCCGCCTGGAGTTTGCCAAAAGGCACCTGAAGGACTCTCAGACCATGAGAAAGAAAATTCTCTGGTCTGATGAGACAAAGTTTGAACTCTTTGGTGTGAATGCCAGGCATCACGTTTGGAGGAAACCTGGCACCATCCCTACAGTGAAGCATGGTGGTGGCAGCATCATGCTGTGGGGATGTTTTTCAGCGGCAGGAACTGGGAGACTAGTCAGGATAAAGGGAAAGATTGCTGCAGCAATGTACAGAGACATCTTGGATGAAAACCTGCTCCAGAGCGCTCTTGACCTCAGCCTGGGGCGACAGTTCATCTTTCAGCAGGACAACGACCCTAAGCACACAGCCAAGATATCAAAGGAGTGGCTTCAGGACAACTCTGTGAATGTCCTTGAGTGGCCCAGCCAGAGCCCAGACTTGAATCTGATTGAACATCTCTGGAGAGATCTTAAAATGGCTGTGCACCGACGCTTCCCATCCAACCTGATGGAGCTTGAGAGGTGCTGCAAAGAGGAATGGGCGAAACTGGCCAAGGATAGGTGTGCCAAGCTTGTGACATCATATTCAAAAAGACTTGAGGCTGGAATCGCTGCCAAAGGTGCATCGACAAAGTACTGAGCAAAGGCTGTGAATACTTATGTTCATGTGATTTCTCAGTTTTTTTATTTTTAATAAATTTGCAAAAACCTCAAGTAAACTTTTTTCACGTTGGCATTATGGGGTGTTGTGTGCAGAATTCTGAGGAAAAAAATGAATTTAATCCATTTTGGAATAAGGCTGTAACATAACAAAAGGTGGAAAAAGTGATGCGCTGTGAATACTTTCTGGATGCACTGTATATAGAACTGAAGGAGGCACCAGGGAGCAACGACCACTTCCGTTGTCATGCAGATTAACCAGTAAAACATGGCAGCTGCTTCTAAGGCTGGCTGTGCAGAAGGCCCCATACTAGGTATGGTTGAGTTGTCCGCATCAATGTTTCTGCATCTTTTTATTGCTGCAACTCAGTTTTTTCATGTCAGTGTCCCCCAAGGTGAATCAAGGACTACCATCACAGAGTGGGGATTGGGGGGGGGGGGGTATTGGTGGGTAATTTTTCCCCCTTGGTTAATTAAGCATGTCAGAGCTGGGAGCAGAAACATTGTACGGCCATGCTGATCACTTAGACGTCCCACTGTGACATAAACTATGTGACCCATTGCCATTATAAAGAAAAAGAATCATGTGACCCATAAGCAGCAGCCTACAACCCAGTGATTGAGGAAAACTGCATTACAAAATATCTAAATATTAGTTGTGATGATGTGGAAAATCTGATGCGGAGGTTCAAAATCAAATATTAACTAGAACAGGGGTCGCCAACTAGGGAATCCATTCCCAGACGGGTTTATCCATTCCCGGGAATTCGGGAACCCTGCATGTCATTCCCAGTGAGCGACACTTATTTTTAATAAGCAGTTCATGCTGTCATATACATAAGTACATGTATCTAGTTAGCTGCGGTAATAAGAGTGTAGAAAGCACAACATGTCTAGCGTGCGGTCATCCAGGTGAGAGCGCACCTTCGTGCAGAGTATGCCAGCCGCTGAGAAAGCACGCTGTGCCTCCACTGAATTAGGTGGCACAGTCATCAGATACTGATAGACTTGTTCTAAACAACGCCCGCGCTTGCCGTTGCTCTGAAACACCGGCATTTCAGCATTTATTGATGCATCCAGTTTCTTGTCATCATTCTGTGATGGCAAGTTTCTTGGTACTGATAATGCGGATTCAACAGACTGACACATTGTAATTTCAAGTTGCTGTTCAAAGCTGTTATCTGATGAAGTGCAAGCTGCAGCAATGGCGCCACCTTAATTATTTTCAACTATAACTCTGTTATTTCTTGATCAATTTTTACACTTTTACACACTATATATGCGAGCTTGGCCATTCCCATTCAGCCGAGAATTCCAGCAGTTTCATTCCTGGGAATGGGAAACGTCCGGGAATGGATTCCCTATCACCAACTCTAGTCCTGGAGCACCACCGTGGCTGCAGGTTTCCATTCTAACCCTTTTCTTAATTAGTGATCTGTTTTTGCTGCTAATTAACTTCTTTTGAACAAATTTTAATTGACTTGCTCTTGAAGATTCAGACGCCTTAATTGTTTCTTTTTCCTTAATTAGCTGCCAAACAATAATGAGATACAAAATGAGCCAAAACAACTGGTGTCCATCATACAATATCTGAAAATAAAGAAAGGTGAAGGCCACAGGAATGTCGATCTGCTCAGGTCCTCCGTGCTCCTAGAAAAGAGAAAATCAACAGTTTCGTAAATGTCTGCTATTGTACAATGAGAGCAGCAACAAGCCACGAAATTAAAGAACAACTTTAATTAACGACAAGAATCGGCACCTCATTAAGCAGCTGCTTGGAGTGAAATTGGATGGAGTCTGATGCCCTGACTTAGTTGGTCTTCTCTTGGCTCACTCACTTCACTTTTTATCTCTGTTTGGGTGCTGTTTAATGAAAGAAATAAAGCAATTCAGGGGAACAAATCTTAAAAGAGAAGTCAATTAAAATGAATTCACAAGACGTTAATTAGCAGCACAAACAGAGCACTCATTAAAAAAAAGGGTTAGAATGAAAACCTGCAGCCACGGTGGTACTCCAGGACCGGCATTGGAGACCCCTGAACTAGAATACATTAAATTATCTGTGATCACTGCTTAATTACATTTGACTTGTTTTTGACCTTGGCAAAAGGGTCACTAGTTTAAGCTCGAACAGTGTGATATCTAGACTGAAACACTATATCAAAATTTATGGATATTCAGAGACATTCAAACGTAATTGTGGAGAACAATATACCGTATTTTTTGCACCATAAGACGCACCTGACCATTAGACGCACCTAGGTTTAGAGGAGGAAAACAAGAAAAAAATATTCTGAACCTAATGGTGCACTAATATGTTTAATAAAATATAGCAGAATAATATTTCAACCATGTAATTTCAACAGCGGTATTAAGAAACATCATCACTGCCATTAACAAATAAGGAGAGACTTTAAGGTTCAAGCACTCTTCTAGTTTTATGGAAACCCCAAGAACTCGTCATCGCTAGTGTCAGAATTTATTAAGCTCAGTTGCTCACAGTCACTTTGCAGGAGCACGTACCTATCATCACGCGGCATAACTTGTCCAAAGCCACCAGGGGACAAAGCACGTTTGGACCAATGCTCCCTGAAGTTATATCACCAGTCTAGTCCCATCTATATTTGTAATGCCACAAAGCCCTTCATCTCGTGTTTTGTTGTGGGTTTCCAGTTTGAAAAACGAGAATGCGGTGCAAGCACAGCCCTTGATTCAAAAAATTGCTCTGCATACCTGTTTGTCTCGTCTGACAGTAGCTGAAAGGCAGCTTCAGGAAAGAACAGCCTGAAGTAGTCCAGCGGCTGGTAATCTGTCGAGTCCAGAGTCCGACTCAGTGATAATGCGCAAAACATCGTCTGCTGAGTATTTTGTTTTCTGCACTCGCTTCGCTCCCTCATGAGATGTAGATGCTATCTTGCCTTTGTTTATATTTGTTTACATTTCACAACTCATGCACACGGAAGGATTAGATGCCGAGTCAATGAGTCTAACATTCCTCCAAGCACAGAGGGAATGCGTGTAACGTAACAGTGAGTTTTGTCGCCCTCTACCCCTGGATGTCGACTTTTGTCAGGTAATACACATCATGGTCTGTGACGCAATATTCGCTCCATAAGACGCACAGACATTTCCAACCTTCTTTTGGGGAAAAAAAGTGCGTCTTATGGTGCAAAAAATACGGTAGTTCAGTTGACATGTGACTGACTATATTAATATGTCACTGAAAGAGGCTTTAAATACAGTAGGCTCCACTGAAAACACAGGCTCATTGGAGCATTAGAAAAATCCATTGGTTTAAAGGCAGCATAGTGCTGATATATTATAATACCTAAAACTAGACAGTAGATGGATGGCAGTGAAATAACTGTTGTGTTAATCAGCATAGACTAATGGTGTTAAAAGACAAAAAAGGTGTTTTTTTCTGGTTCATTCTACATACTATTCCAGGTGAAATTATAAATAACTCATGCTCTGTTTTAAAACAAAGACAAAAGTTGACAAATTGTTAATCTTGACTGTCATGTAAGAGCTCTACAAACATTAATGGCATACACAGTATAAACTTGTTTAAGAGTGAACTGCATTTTAGACTTAAGGTATCTCTTCATGTGCATGCCATATAATAACAAACTTATTAACAGAATATTAAATCATATATTCCAATTATTAAATGAAATGTTATCACTTCACCAAACAAACCATACCTAACAAAACTAGTCTAAAGTTCAATTGCATGTTTTTGCAACATCAACTTTTGACATTGTCAATAAATCTTTAGCGAATGGTATTGGTACTAAGAGAGTAAAAGTGAAGCAGATTAGACCACTAAAATAAGAACAAAAAAATTGTGTAACAAATAAAAAATTAAACCAATTTCAATAGTATATTTATAAGTGCTTTAAATAGTAGCAGCCTCACAGCTTAAATCTCAGTTTACTCACTGCAGTGTATAAGGTACTTAAAGTTAAGTTTTCTGTTTCACACAAAGTCATAGTGCAAAAACAGTTTTAACACAGGTAAATTGATGACATTCTAATGTCTTGTAATTAAAGAAATACTATAGTTATGTATTGTTAGGTTTACACACTTTTGGTTTGCCAAAAAGTGCTTAAAGGCCACAGGCCTGAAAATTATGTAGCACTCTCTGGAAGACCTAATGTGATTTAGTTTAAATTTATCAAATCAATTTCACTGTGAACTGAAATGTGATGATTATACTTCATCATTAAGTTTTGAAGTTATATGTGGTGCTCCTAAAGGCCATTATTGTTATTATTTTTGTAATAATATCTGATGAAATGAATTGTAAGAAGGCCAGTCATGTCACAACTTTAAGACTTACACCTGAGAAATGTATTAAAGAAATCCATCCATCCATCCATTTTCCAACCCGCTGAATCCGAACACAGGGTCACAGGGGTCTGCTGGAGCCAATCCCAGCCAACACAGTGCACAAGGCAGGAACCAATCCCGGGCAGGGTGCCAACCCACCGCAGGACACACACAAACACACCCACACACCAAGCACACACTAGGGTCAATTTAGAATCACCAATCCACCTAACCTGCATGTCTTTGGACTGTGGGAGGAAACCGGAGCGCCTGGAGGAAACCCATGTACACACAGGGAGAACATGCAAACTCCATACAGGGAGGACCCGGGAAGCAAACCCAGGTCCCCAGATCTCCCAACTACGAGGCAGCAGCGCTATCCACTGCGCCACCGTGCCGCCCATATTAAAGAAATCCATCCATCCATCCATTTTCCAACCCGCTGAATCCGAACACAGGGTCACGGGGGTCTGCTGGAGCCAATCCCAGCCAACACAGGGCACAAGGCAGGAACCAATCCCGGGCAGGGTGCCAACCCACCACAGGACACACACAAACACACCCACACACCAAGCACACACTAGGGCCAATTTAGAATCACCAATCCACCTAACCTGCATGTCTTTGGACTGTGGGAGGAAACCGGAGCGCCCGGAGGAAACCCACGCAGACACGGGGAGAACATGCAAACTCCATGCAGGGAGGACCCGGGAAGCGAACCCAGGTCCCCAGATCTCCCAACTGCGAGGCAGCAGTGCTATCCACTGCGCCACCGTTCTGCCCGTATTAAAGAAATGAAAAACAAAATTGAATAGCAAATCTGGATTAAAAAAAAAAAACAAAAAGAAAAACCTGATAAATTCTGAAATTCTGAAGTCTATTTTAGTTTAGTAGAATGTAAAAGACAGCTTAAAAAGTGTTTAATCGTTAATTGTTTTGTTTATGGTAACTTACAATGCCTAAAGGAAATAAGTAAGCTCACCTGAATCTTGGGTTAAGGTTTTAATAAGAACAAAAATATCTCTAAACCTACTATCTCACATTAAGCAGAATATTGTCATACAGTAACTTCCTGTGGCATTCACTTAGTCGTCTTCTAACCCGCTTAGTCCTGAACAGGGTCATGGGGTCCCAAGTAGAATAAAGCGCTAGGCAGGAACAAACCATGGACAGGACACCAGTTCATCACAGGGTGAACACAAACAAACACATACACACACAATACCCCAACCATATACTATGGCCCATTTAGAATCACCAGACTACCTAACCTGCACGTCTTTGGAGTGTGGAGGGAACCCACACAGACATTGGGAGAACATGCAAACTCCATGCAGGGAAGACCAGGAATGAAAACCTGGCCTCCTTACTGTAAGACATCAGGACTATCCCTGCTCTACAGTGCCAAATTCCTGGGGCACCCTTTCCTTAAATGCACTTTTCATTCATTATTGAAGCTTGAACACAAGGCTATGGAATCTTGTATGCAGGAAAATGTAGACAGTGGTTTTGTAAGACCCTATACCAGTTTTATCGGAACACAATTTTTCTTTGCAGAAAAGAAGAACATCTCTTTAGAACCAGTAATTCACTAGAGAGAATTAGATAAAATCACATTTAAAAATTATTTAAACTTTGCATTATTCTTATCATTAATGGACCAGATCAATTATTCCCAAGTTTTCATGAAATTAGATTAATGCAGTGCATATAACTTAAATAGAATCATGGATTGGATGAATTGAGGACAGTATATACAGTGGAACCTCGGTTCACAAACGTCTCTGAACACGTACAAATCGGGTTACGACCAAAAAGTTCGGCAAACTTTTGCATCTGTTCACGACCACACACTTGGTATACGAACAAGCCAATTTCCCTTTCGGTCTGTGCGCGCCGATGATTTCCTCACGTGTTCAGTCTCTCCCTGTGCATTCCCTGTGCAGCGAGCGAGAGAGAGAGAGAGAGAGAGAGAGAGACAGCGCACAAGAGAGAGAGAGAGAGGGGGAGACAGACAGACAGACAGACACACGCACACGAGAGAGAGACACACGTGCGTGACAGAGAGACAGACACACATACACGCGTGAGAGAGACAGACAGACACACACACGAGAGAGAGACACACGCGAGAGACAGAGACACACACACACATGACAGACAGACAGACAGAAACACGAGAGAGAGAGAGAGAGAGGGCTGGCCGCATAAGGCCGAGAAGGCAGTTAAAGAATGCACCGGGCTTGTTTTTAAAGGGACTGATTCGAGCATTGTTTTAACCTTGTTGTATTTAATGAGGACTTTTTTTTATTGGATTTTAACCTCCACTTCACTTCTGTTTACAGTGATCGGTTTGTAGCGTGCATTGTTGCAATGTTACTTTTCTTGGTTGTTTATTAAATTACGGATTTTTCAAATGTTTATTTTTTTCCCTGTGCTTAAAACTCATTAAAAAAAAATGTTTTTAGCGAGCGGTTTGTAGCGCTATAGCGCGAACTTTTGCAATGTTAGTTTACTCTGTTGTTCAAGGTTTTCTCACTGTTATTCAATGTTTTTACATTTAGTTTACTATTACGCTGTGCATTCTATGGTATAATTAACTATATTTGTGCTTAAAAATCTTTAAAAAAATATATATTTACATACAGTTCGTACGGTCTTAAACAGATTAATTGTATTTACATACAATCCTATGGGGGAAATAAACTTTGGGTCACGACCAAATCGGGTTACAACCAGAGTTTTGGAACGAATTACAGTCGTGACCCGAGGTTCCACTGTAGTATGACTTTTGCAAATTAAGTATCTGGTTATTCCTTATGGCTTAGCAAATGTTCCAGCTGTTTTCAGTCTTTAATTGATGATACTTTCTTTATTTAGGTCATTAAATTTTATATATACATATACATATATATGTATACATATATATATATATATATATATATATATATATATATATATATATATATATATATATATATATACATATACACACATATATGTATATATACACATATATACATTGTCACAGGTGGCTGGGGGGGCAACCTGGCCAGGACACCCCGGAGGACCAGAGGAGGGCTTACGCCTCCCTCAGACCACGTGCGGGCGACCGCCCTGGTGGCTATCAGGACCACAGGTACAGAGCTTTGAAGCTCAACCCTTTAGGGGCCCATGGTCCCTTCCAGGGGGCGCCCCAATGCCTATGGAGCCCTGGTCCTCAGCACTTCAGCCACACCCGGAAGTGCTTGAGGGAAGAGGATCGGGGGCACCCGGAGTGCTTCCAGGTGCGCTGTCGGCACTTTCGCCACACTGGGGAGTGCCGGCGGAAGATTGTCGGGAGGCACCTGGAGCACATCCGGGTGATTATAAAAGGGGCCGCCTCCCTCCGTTCATTGACTGGAGTCGGGAGGTCCAGAAGACAAGGTCTTGGAGGAGAGGCAAGGAGGCAGCCTGAAGAGAGAGGCATTGTGTTGTTGCCTGGACTTTTGGGAATTTGGGGTTGTGTGTTGCACCTTGTAAATATGGAGGATTGTAATAAATGTGTGTTGGGTGAACCATCACTGTCCGCCTGTCTGTGTCCAGGCTGCTTTCCACAACATATACACATATATATACATATATACATATACACATATATACTGCACATATACACACACATACATATTGTCACACACAAGCACATGGGGAGCAGCTTAAGGATCTGACGTGCACAACAAGTCATGCCAGGGGACAACGGCGGGATACAAACCTCTCTCTTTTTGTTTCCTCAGAAAGAATGAAGCACCATGGGTGGACGACTAAAGAACCGCAGCACTTTTGAGTCCCTTTCTACCCTCTGGTCCTCGTTTGATGACGTCAGTTACCCATCCATCACCATGATTTTCCCAGCATTCCACTGTTTTCATTTCCGGTCCGACCCTATAAGTTGTCCGTCTGCTCACCCTCATGTGTCGGATGATTATTGAGTTGAAAATTACTGACCTTGCTTTACAGTATACGGTGCTAAAAACCACAAAACTTTATGCTTGTGTTTGTCTTTATTACTTTATAAATATATATATATATATATATATATATATATACATATACAGGTACTCGTCGACATACGACCTATGCAAGTTACGACTGTTCGACTTTACGACGCGTTTGACTGTTTCCCCTGCCAGCTGTTGGCAGCGCCAGTTTCCCGCACTCTCAAGTCTCGCTACGCAGCAGTAAAAATATACGCAGCAGTGTTGCCCCACGTGTGTTTGTGTCTTGTTGTTTTGGCAATTTTCGATAATAATATAACCCTAACATATAACCCTATAATATTAACACTAATAGCAGCTTTCTACTCAAAACGGCAAACTTGAGAAGCTGCCAGCATCAAACCCAGAAGCTCTTGATTGGGCAGTTCTTAGGATTGCACTACGCAAGCAGTCGCATCAACTGCTTACCGCAACCTGCTTTCTTTTTTCTTCTTGAATAAAAGCGCACTTGTTCTGTTATACTTGTACTTGTGAAAGTGTTTATTTGATATTTGGACTTCAGGCTTCACACCAGTCATTCTCAGTCACACACACCACTCACATCCACATCCACAGTTATCCCAGTCTCGTTCGTGCACAAGTTTTATATACAATCATCACATTCAAATGTTAACAGTTCCCACACACAACTGCTGACTCCCAATCAAGAGCTTCTGGGTTCGATGCTAGCAGCTTCTCGAGTTTACCGCTTTGAGTAGAGAGCTGCTGTTATTGTTAATATTATACAATAAAAACATACATTTGATTTACGTCTGTAACAACCACTGTAAATTTATAGTGCTTGTCAAAGTTAGCGTTCACGCTCGCCCCGATCTGACACTGCTCTTTTCAAATAAAGACGCGCTATAACAGAGGTGAACTCAGATCAGAGAAAACAGAAGCCCTCCCCGCAAGAAATGTCGACTCACAGTGTATGAATGGCGTATGCAAGAAGTGTGTTAAGCGTTATGTAAATACTTTTGCTGGATTTAACAGTGAACAAGAACTTGATGAGATTCGTGAAGAAATAGTGAAACTGTCAAAAGACCTTTCATTGGAATGTGAAATGGAAGATGTCGAGGAGTTGCTAGACCGGGAACCAGGTGAACTTATGAATGAAGAGCTGATAGAATTGGAAGAAGAAAGAGTGGCGGAAGAAGAAACAAGAGAATTGGAGTAAGACGAAGAGGAGGAGGTGCCACAAAGAATGTTCACCACAAAGGGATTGTCAGAAGATTTATCTCTACTGAATAAACTCCTCGCTCATTTTGAAAAAATGGACCCAAATATTGAACGATTTGCAAGGATTGAACGGATGGCACGCAACACATTTCGTCCTTATTGCGAAATTTATGAAGAGAAAAAAAAACCAAACAATTCAGACGAAGCTCACTATGTTTATGAAAAGAGCAACTCCTCCCATCACCCCGTCCGCAGCCTCGCCTGATCTGATGAAGGTGATATCGACAACCCGCAGCCAAGCACCAGTGGTGCCAGGAATTAAATGTACAATACAGTATTTCTTGTTTTGTACGTTTTCCACATATTAAACAAATTGTACTGTAGTATGCTGTGTTTGTCTTAGAAAGTAAGAAAATGTTGATAAAATATTACTTTAAGATGATTACAATATTATTACCCAGTCTAATATTCTTACCTTAAATTAACATAGGCCGACTTACGTCCAGATCAACTTACAACCAGTCAGTCGGAACCAATCGCGGTCGTAAGTCGACAAGTACCTGTATATATATATATATATATATATATATATATATATAAAAAAAAACATAGTCCATATGTTCTGATTATACAAGTCATGTTAGATAAATCTTAGAGTGCCAAAATCAAATTAACCTGTATCCAAAATTACAAACATTTAAATTCCATTACATCTCAATCTAATTTTTGGCATATACAATATCTCAGCTAGGGTATAATATGGGGTTCGCTAAAGTGTGTACTTTTAAAGATTGGTCAGTCCCTAAATGGTACAGCGTTTTTCCATAATTGTCACCAATTACCGATATTGATAGCACTTTAGTTTAGGTACTACAAAAATTCATCTTTTACTCATATACTGTTAGTAACAAAGGCTTATTAACACAAAGCATTTGTAAAGTGGCTATTCATCTCTGTGCAGTGTGGCATATTAAGACTCTTTGATATGTTGGCAAAATTGCTTCTGAATATGCAGGATCCACAGATCTTATACTGAAATACACAATATCAAGAAAAACATCTCACTTATGCCACCTCTGACCCTTCTAAAGTGAAGTTATTTAGCAGGCCACATTGCACAGATGAATAACCACATTAACAATGCTTTGTAAGTGTTAATAAGCCTTTGTTAAAGCCTTGTTACATAACAGTATATGAATAGGAGATGCATTTTTCCAGTACCTGAACTAAAGTGTTACCCAGATATTTTACTAAGAACTTTGTCACAAGTTAATTGATGTTATAAGAATGTTAAAACTAACTATCTATATATTGTTTACAAAGGGGAGTAAGAAACTTGTTTTGAGCCAAAACACACAAACATTTGACTCTTTAAAGCAGTTATTTAATAAGTTGCCAGTTTTGTCTCAGTATTTTCTGTACACACAGAAGTTATACTGTTGGCTTTTCTTTTCTATAAAATTATTTGATTTAGAGTAACATTATGATGTGGGAGGCAAAGTTTTGCTATGCATAAAATGAGCCAAGGAAGAAAATTAAAGCACTTATTTATCACTCCTTTTTTACTGTCATAATAATCTCATAATTGTTAAAATCAGTAAAGGAATAAATGCTCAACAACCTAGATAGATTGTATCCTGAAATAGATTCCTATCCTCATTTTGTCTCAAATTGATGACAGAAGAATTAATGAAGATCCAGAACCGAATACTGTATATTAGTGGAAATATATAACCAACACTGAAATCACAAAAGACAACAGACATCAAGAAGAAAGTCTGTCAAGCTTAGAGACTGCCAAACCTCCAACAATTGTGCCCATGAAACTATCCATTGAAATTGAATTATGAAAGTTACTGTTATGGAACATTTTAAAATTGCAAGGATTTCATGCATCAGTCAAATGTGGAATAAAAGATAAATCTTACTTCTGAATATCACCCATAATCTAATAGGTCAACCAAGCAAATTAATCAAGATTTTGTAAATTGTCTCCATTGTAATGTAAATATTGTGAGCAAAATAGAAAATTACAAGTTCAAGGTCAAAATTGCATGTATTGAATGACCAGGAATTGAGAACTAAATAGAAAGCCAAAAGAAAAATATTCAGACATTATAAATGTTAAGCAAAAATCAAAAATGCAAAACCAAATGCCCTAAACTCACGGTTTTCAAACTGTGGTACGCGTACCACTGGTGGTACTTCAAGTCATGCCAAGTGGTACTCGTGTGGTCCTTTATTTTCCACGAATCAATGTTGCTAGAATGCCAATATGTTGCATATAATCATATATAGTATAAGTATACTACTGTAAATGCGTGGAAGACTCCAAGCCGGCTTTTATTAGCGCGGGCACCCATTTCCTTAATTAGTTTAATATCACTTTAATGTCATAATTATAGTCATTATAGTGACTTTTTCTTCAAAACAACACGGGCGTAAATTAACGATTCATTGACGGTGGTACTTCAGTTTACTGGTCCTCGCGGAGTGGTACTTGTTCAAAAAAGTTCGAAAACTATGGCCCTAAACCTCACTGTAATCCTTTCCCAAAAGAATAATCTTTTTCCATTAAAAAAGGCCTGGTTAACACCATTTAACAATTACAAAAACGTTGCTTCTTTTAAATGTATAAACTGTATACAGAAGGCACATCTGTTTGGAACTGAACGGAGATGCAATTGATTTACAACAGCTAGAGATACATTCCAGAAAAGCAATATGAAAACGGAGCTTTGGTGGATTCAGTTTGCATTTTAGTGTGAAATATATTTAACATGTTTATAACTGAAACAACCAGTAGTATTACAAAGTCACATCATTTGGGTTTTACTTTGGTGTCTTCCGTTGTAGCGGTTACCACATGTGCTTTATTCCGTGGGCAGTTTGCTGCCTCTTTGGGTGTATTGCAGGGAAGAAGAATGCTGTAAATACACCTTTAAGGGGGAGGTCATAACTCGGTCAGGGCGGTTGGTGGTGAGAACTTAAAAACCGGAAAAGAAGGGGAGAAAGGGAGACATCTTGTGGTGGAGCAAAGAGAAGAGATGAGGTAGCGCCAAGTAAAAATATCTGCTGGAACAAGTTCTTTTTTTTTGAAGACTCAGCGACACAAGGGAGACGCATCTCTGAAGACGGCCCTTTTTTCTTTGATTTCGCTGGAATACTTGGACCGGTGGCACGGTGGCGCAGTGGTAGCGCTGCTGCCTCGCAGTTAGGAGACCCGGGTTCGCTTCCCGGGTCCTCCCTGCGTGGAGTTTGCATGTTCTCCCCGTGTCTGCGTGGGTTTCCTCCGGGCGCTCCGGTTTCCTCCCACAGTCCAAAGACATGCAGGTTAGGTGGATTGGAGATTCTAAATTGGCCCTAGTGTGTGCTTGGTGTGTGGGTGTGTTTGTGTGTGTCCTGCGGTGGGTTGGCACCCAGCCCGGGATTGTTTCCTGCCTTGTGCACTGTGTTGGCTGGGATTGGCTCCAGCAGACCCCCGTGACCCTGTGTTCGGATTCAGCGGGTTAGACAATGGATGGATGGATACTTGGACCGGTAGGATTGAACTTTGTTATCGGCTCGACGGCCAGCGTATTCCAGTAGGGTTTCTCTTTGCCCTGCACAATAAGGACAGTAATCCCATTTGGTCAAACTGGTTTCTCTGATTTATGAACATTGCGCATTTAAACCAGGAAGGAGGGTTTCGATTGTTATGTATTTGGTTGTTTGTTTTTTTTTTATGTAAGATAATATATGTGTTATTCTTTTGCTTCTTCTTTATTTTGTAATAGGGCTTGTTGTTAATGCTAAGCTGGGACTGGTGGTGGGGAAATCAATAAAAGGACGAGCGTTGGTCACGTTGCCCGATAGATTTTATATATTGAAGTGCTTTACACTAGCAGTTTTCTAATCGTGCTTATCCCGGGGTTTAGTTGTTCTCCCAGGGCAGCGGTACACCGTGATGTTTGCATTTTTCCCTTTGCTCAAATAATTTTGTCTGCTGTCATTTGGTGGACCTTTATTAGACTAGTGTGATTAGGTTTTGTTGACATTTTGTACATTTTGTTGGACAAGCATATCTAGGGCTACCTCTTGCTTCTACTAAGTTGGTATCATAAAATTTTTTATTTTCTGCAGTGAATATTTTAAAATTAAAAACATAATGAATAAAGAAGCTATAGTATGTACCTTTGTGTTCTTAACAATCAATAAGATACTGCATGCACCTATGCCTTTTTTGCAAAAACTTCTATCATTAATTCAACAAAATTTTAACTTGTAGAATTTTATCCTTTTATTATCCTTATCTCATTGATACATTTGGCTTATTGTAAAGTATTTACACATAAGCCTGGACAAGTATTGTGAAGTTATTCTCTGTCCGTCTTTCATCCGTCAGGAGTCTTATATAATTAGGTTGTAAAAATTGCCTTTGTTCATCTGGAAATATAGAACAGAGTGCTTGCCTCTTGTTAAAGTATCACTGGCCATCAAATGTCAAAGAGAAATCAACGTCTTACAAAGATCTCTAAAATGTACCTTACAATCTTCAATGTGCATTAAAATAATTGCATCAAATCAATTATCGTCTATTCTCAGTTTAAAAGAAACAATTTTTAAGCTACTTCACATATAATTCAATGTAGTCTGTAAAGACGCTGTAGCACAACAGGCTGAGAGATTCTCAAGTAGTGTAATTCTTTAGGCTTTTATTGATGTTCACAGTAAAAATAGATGGATGCTGTCACACTGGCAACTTCTGTTAAATAATTGTTTGCGGATACTGAACACACTTTAGAAAAGTAGGGCCTGCTTAAACAAATAATTTTTTACACTTTCAAAAGTACTCTTAATGATTAAAATTAATCAGTTTTTCCACTTCACTGGCATACACATTGCATACTCCCTGTACCTTAGTGCTATCACGTTTGTGCCAAGTTTGTTGCATTTGAATAATTTTTTGTAATCATACTTACCTTCCATCAACCCCATAATTTTATGAATCCATTTTTCCATTATAAGGTTGAAGAAAGCCTGTAAATTACAAAATGATTTAATTATTGTATGAATATCCAGCATTGCATTTTAATTAAATGCTATCAGAATGCTATCAGAACATAAAAAATAATCAAGATCAAGAAGCACTCATGGCATTTTTTTAACAGTCAAAACAATTTCTTTTGTATGCTACAATTATAAAGGTTATATTGACTTTCTTTAATCACTTGCTACATACTGAATTAAAGTAAAAGTGATAATGATATTTAATGTATTTTAAAGCACAATTTTTAAACAAATTTTAAAACTTTACACATTACATCCAACAGGTATAAAAATGGTCAAGTGCCTCAGTTGATATGCACTGATCAGAAACAACATTAAAACCACTGACTGGTGAAGTGAAGAACATTAACTTGTTACACAAGCACCTGTCAAGGGTTGGGATTCATTAGGCATCAATTGAACAGTCTATTTTTATTTTTTATTTTTTTTAAGTGAAGTGTTGTAAACATGAACATAAAGATTTGAGTGACTTTGACGAGGGTCAAATTGTGATGGCTAGAGCATCTTCAAAATGGTAGGTCATATGTGGTGTTCCCAGTGTTCAGTGGTTAGTATTGACCAGAAATGGCCCAAGGAAGGACAACTGCTAAACTGACAACAGGGTCATGGGCGCCCAAGGCTCATTGATGTGTGTGGGGAGTGAAGGCTAGCCCGTCTGGTCTGATCCCACAGAAGAGTTACTGTAGCACAAATTGATGAAAAACTTAAATGTAGACCATGAGAAGAAGCCATTCATGAGGGTGTTAGTTTGACACCTAACACCTAACTAAAGAGTGTTACAGACCATGTACCGGTATATCCGTTCATGGCAAAGATATTCCCTGATGGCAGTGGCCTCTTTTAACAGGATAATGAGCTCTGCCACACTGCAATAATTGTTCAGGAATGGTTCGAAGAACATGGCAAAGTTCAAGGTGTTGACATGGCCTCCAAATTCCCTAGACCACAATTCATTCGATCACGCAATTTTGGGATGTGCTGGAAAAACAAGTCTGATCCATGCAGGCCCCACCTCATAATTATACGACTTAAAAGGATCTTCTGTTAATGTGTTAATGTCTTGGTGCCAGATAATACAGGTCATACCTTCAGAGGCCTTGTGGAGTCTATGCCTCAAAGGGTCAGAGCTGCTAAGGAGGGACGTGGGAGACCTAAACAATATTAAGAAAGTGGTTTTAATTTTGTGGCTAATGAAGTGTCTAATTGTAGCATTAAGGTTACTCAAATTTTAAAAATTTACTTGATTATATAGCTATGGACTGGGTTATCATTTTTGTGCAGATGATACTCAACTCTATTTCAATGTTAAATGCGGAACTTCATCAGAGCTTTCTCAGCTCACAACCTGCCTTAGTGAAATTAAAACCTGGATGGAGCAGAACTCTTTAAAATTAAATTGCAATAAAACTGAACTCCTGCAAATTGGGACTAAAATGCAACTTAATAAAATGAGCTCCTTCCCAGTCTATCTTGGTGGTGATCTCATCAGACCTGCCTCTACTGTAAAAAATCTTGGTGTCATTTTTGATTCCTCCATCTCTTATTCTGCCCACATAAATCACATCAAGAAACTTTCTTACTTTCACCTCCGTAACATATCCTGTGTTCGCTCCTTCCTCTCCTTCTCTAATGCTGAGAAACTTGTCCATGCTTTTATCACATCCCGCATCGATTATTGTAATTCCCTACTGGCAGGTGCCCCTTCTAATCTTATATCACAGCTCCAGCTTATTCAAAACTCAGCTGCAAGAGTCCTTACTCGAACCAGCAGCAGCGAGCACATCACACCCATTCTGCTCTGCCTTCACTGGCTCCCTGTGTCTTACAGAATCGAATATAAAATCCTACTAAAACCTACAAAGCCTTAAATAACCTCACGCCAAACTACATCAGTGACCTTCTCCATCACTATGTGCCTGCCCACCCACTAAGGTCCTCTGATTCTGGTAATCTTGTTGTACCCCACACTAATCTACACCATGGGTGACAGGGCCTTCAGCTGTATAGCGCCCAGACTCTGGAATGACCTACCGAAATTAATCAGGTCAGCTGACTCCATGAATTCTTTTAAAAAACAACTATAAACTCATCTGTTCAGGAAGGCTTTTAGCTCTGCCTGACTTTATTACCCTTCTCTCAGTTTAATTCTCTGTCAAGATGCTCATGTAACCTGTATGTGTGTGCGAGACCATCAATTATGTTGTCTGTTTTTTTTTTTCAGAATTCACTGTCTTAATCTTCTTTATTTATTTATCTGGTTTATACAATGCTATATACTGTATATGTTGCCATTCTTTATTATATTCTGTAAGTGCCTTGAGCATGGGAAAGGCGCTATATAAATAAAATGTATTATTATTATTATTATTATTATTATTAAAGAAAACAAAGCACTATGAATAGGGTTTGGTTTCAGTTAGCTGAAAATAGCAACATCTTTTATCATAATTATTTGGTATTTTAGTATTTTTTCTTTCAACACTCTGATTTAGTTTCGATTAGGGTTAGTATAAATAGACAAGTATTCTTGGTCACCGTGCAGGTTAAGTGGTGAAGTTTCTGAAGGCTCATCTTAGAGCTACTGTCCAAGTTTCTCTGTACAGGCTGGTGGTTTGAAATGTTAACTTGCCAAAGTGTGGCACAAAAAGGAGGAAAGCAACGTAAAACAAACTAGTAATATTGCTTATGCTAGATACTTTTTTTTTGTATTTGACTGCTTTCCTGACAAATGAGCTTATGATTAATATATGTGACCTAGACAATAGGTAGCCAAATTGTGTTCTTGCTGTTTCTAAATTAACAGCTTGAGTAAGGAAAACTGACATAATAAATTTCCATGATAAACAGTTGTCAATCCAGAACATAACACAAAATTAGTTGAGTTGTTGTATTACCTCCTTGTACCCCAATTAAAACTGTACCTGCAGAACCAATAATCATTTCAGCCTATTCACTTTAGTGACAATCTAGATGAATGATGTATTTATTTATTTTTTTACACAAGTGGAAAATAGTTTTTCATTTGCAACCCATTTTCTTTCCTAAAATTTGGCACATTTAACATTTATTATGCATCTTTTAATGTGTTAACTATCCAAAGCTGATATTGCCTAGTTTAACAAACACATTGTGAATTTCCCCTTGGGATTAATAAAGTATCTATCTATCTATCTATCTATCTATCTATCTATCTATCTATCTATCTATCTATCTATCTATCTATCTATCTATCTATCTATCTATCTATCTATCTATCTATCTATCTACATGCGTATGGCATCACTTTGATGAATTTTCTTGCAACATTTGGTACTAAATGATGTGGTTTCTGTAGCAGCCACTCAGATTTCAAAATACTTCTATCCTGGAATATATTGCCAGTTTTAAAATGTTTCATAAGATGTCCAGGAATGAGGATACTGTCATTTGTGTATGCTTGAAGTAAGGGGTATTCAGAGGCCATCAAGGACAAAATGGTTAGATTTATTTTGAATGACTTTCTTGAAGAGGTATTGAAAAGCCAAGCAAAATGACACCTTTTATTGGCTAACTAGAAAGATTACAATATGCAAGCTTTCGAGGCAACTCAGGCCCCTTCTTCAGGCAAGATGTAATACAGAAACTGAAGTTTCCTATGTTTATATACACACTCTAGGACAAGAAACAACATTGGTAAATCTTTAAATGAGAGATTTTGTATGTAAAAAATTAATAGATTCATTCAGGCTAGGGTTAATTTAGCAAGAGAGAAAAGAACAATGTATTGTCAAGATCTCTGGATAAGATAACTGTCCAACAAGGTCTTTTGAAGTTTGTAATGAGTTTTTCAAAACAATGTGGGTCTGTAGACAGGTTGTCTGTCATTCTGAGAGATGTAAACAATCCTCATATCTGGCCATAAAACTCTTGTCTTTATTCAATCCATGTTGTAAAGTATTACATTTTAGCATGAGTTTAACTTCCCATTCTTTTCTCTCTTGCTGTGTTTTGAAATTGCCCATAAGCACTGTGACCTTAAAGTCCTTCTCACAGTGTCCATGGCTGTTGAAGTGGGCCGCCACAGGAACATCTGTGTTGCCATGTTTAATGTGGAACCTGTGTAAGTTCATTCTCTGGCGGAGTGTTTGTCCAGTTTCTCCCACATAGAGTGCAGTGTCAGGACATTTCATGCAGAAAATTAGGTAGACTACATTAGATGATCTGCAGGAAAATGATCCCTTGATGTGATGTTCGAGTCGGCAGTGTGGTATAACTATACGGTCTGTATCATAGATGTGGGCACATGTTTTGCATCTTTTCTGTAGGCATGGAGATGTGCCATTTTCTGTTGGTTCACTTAGGGAGCCTCGGACAATTAATTGTTGAAGGTTTGGTGGTTGTCTGTATGCCAGGAGGGGAGGTTCAGGAAATACATTTTTCAGTGTTTGGTCATTGTTTAGTATTGGCTGAAGTTCTTTTATAATTTTTCGAAGTGTTTCAAGATGTGGGTTGTAGGTGACAACAAGGGGGATGCGATCCTTGTTGTCTTTGTTTTTATATTCCAGAAGGTTGTCTCTGGGTATGGCAGTAGCTCTTCTTATTTGAGTGTCTGTTGTTTTCGGGGTGTAACCTTGTTTGATGAAATCTTGTCTGAGCTCCTGCAGTTGTTGATCCCGGTCTGTTGGGTCTGAGCAAATACGATTGTACCGTATTGCTTGGCTGAAAATAATGGAGCGCCTTATATGCTTGGGGTGGAAGCTATCATTTTTCAGGTAGGTCCGTCTGTCTGTCGGTTTGTGAAAAATAGAAGTTACAAGGGTGTTGTCTTTCAGTTGAACGGTGGTGTCAAGAAAGCTGACTTCTGTTTTTGAGTAATTCAGCTTCAGCTTTATGTTGGGGTGAAAACAATTATATTCATTATGAAAATGGAGGAGGTCCTTTTCACTGGCAGTCCAGATTATGAAGATGTCATCTATGTAACGGAGATACAACATTGGTTTTACGATGCACATTGACATGAAATCTTCCTCCAATTTTGCCATAAAAAGATTTGCATAGTGAGGTGCAAACCGACATCCCATTGCAGTCCCCATTTGTTGTAAGTAGCAATCCTGTCCAAAAGAGAATAGATTATGTGTCAGAGTGAATTTTATCATTTCTATTACTGACTTTGTGGGTAAATCATGTTGTTTGAGGTACATTTCACATGCCAATATGCCATCATCATGGGGGATGTTAGTGTAAAGTGCCTCAACATCCATTGTGGCCAGTAAGGTTCCCTCAGGTAAGGGGCCTAAAGCAGACAGTTTTTTTAAGAAGTCAGTGGTGTCCTGGATGTAGCTGGTTGTGTTACGGGTGAGGGGTTTAAGGATCTGCTCCACCCAACCTGAAACATTTTCTGTAAGGGAGCCAATTCCTGAGATTATAGGTCTTCCTGGGTTCCCTTCTTTGTGGATTTTAGGAAGCATGTAGAAGTAACCCATTTTGGGGTTCTCAGGAATTAAACTGTTTACATGATCCCTGATGTCAAGAGGAAAGCTACTTACTATTTTTTTTAGTTCCTTTTTGTAGAGATCTGTTGGGTCTTCTTGCAGTTTGTGATAATGCATAGTATTGGACAATTGTCTTTGTGCCTCCTGTATGTAATCTGACGTGTTCATGATGACTAAAGCACCCCCTTTGTCTGCTGGTTTGATAATGATTTCTGTATTTTCCCTTAGTGAATGTATGGCTCTCCGCTCATCCCTAGTAATGTTTTCTATCCGATTTTGTTGCCTGTTTAAGATTCCTGTTTTCACTCTCTGTCGGAAGCAGTCTATATAATTATCCAGGGTAGAGTTTCTGCCAGCTTCTGGTGTCCATGTGGATTTATTGGTGGGGTTGTTGTAACTGCTTGTTGTTGGTTCCTGTGTGTTACTGTTTTCTTTCTTGTGGAAAAATTCTTTTAGTCTGAGTTTCTGAAGAATTCTTCCATATCACTGCAGAGTCTGATGTTGTCAATGGGCTTTGCAGGACAATATGAGAGTCCCTTTGTAAGTACCGACATCTCTGCTTCATTTGGTGTGTATGAGGAGAGATTAACAATGCAGGTCTGTTGCTCTTTGTTTTTTGCTATTAAGTGTCCAGCTTTCTCTCGTAGTCTATGCAGCTTTTTCTTTTTGTTAACAATAAGGAGTTTCTGGAGTCTTTTGTAATAGCAATGGAGCTCCTTTACCATCTCCTGCCTGTCATTTCCAAGGAGCAGGATGAGGTCTTGGATCTCTCTTTGCGTGTTCTTCTTGATGTTGTAGAAATTTGGATTAAGTGGTTTCTTATCCTTGCAGATGTCCTAAAACAAAGTTGCTCTGCAAAACCGAGTATTATAAGTGTGAATGGTTGGATTCCTTATCATGATGCCTTTCGGGATAAGATTTTCCTTTTTGCATTTAGTTAAGAAGAAGATGTCGCTGTCCATGTGTGCCAGTTTCTTCCACCGGGTCTTCAGTTCCATGTAGTAGCGGTACATTTCGGTGTCTTGTATATCTGTAGTACTAGGGTGTTGTACCGTGTTAGCCATTATGAATGTAGAGAAAAGCCAAGCAAAATGACACCTTTTATTGGCTAACTAGAAAGATTACAATATGCCCACATCTATGATACAGACCGTATAGTTATACCACACTGCCGACTCGAACATCACATCAAGGGATCATTTTCCTGCAGATCATCTAATGTAGTCTACCTAATTTTCTGCATGAAATGTCCTGACACTGCACTCTATGTGGGAGAAACTGGACAAACACTCCGCCAGAGAATGAACTTACACAGGTTCCACATTAAACATGGCAACACAGATGTTCCTGTGGCGGCCCACTTCAACAGCCATGGACACTGTGAGAAGGACTTTAAGGTCACAGTGCTTATGGGCAATTTCAAAACACAGCAAGAGAGAAAAGAATGGGAAGTTAAACTCATGCTAAAATGTAATACTTTACAACATGGATTGAATAAAGACAAGAGTTTTATGGCCAGATATGAGGATTGTTTACATCTCTCAGAATGACAGACAACCTGTCTACAGACCCACATTGTTTTGAAAAACTCATTACAAACTTCAAAAGACCTTGTTGGACAGTTATCTTATCCAGAGATCTTGACAATACATTGTTCTTTTCTCTCTTGCTAAATTAACCCTAGCCTGAATGAATCTATTAATTTTTTACATACAAAATCTCTCATTTAAAGATTTACCAATGTTGTTTCTTGTCCTAGAGTGTGTATATAAACATAGGAAACTTCAGTTTCTGTATTACATCTTGCCTGAAGAAGGGGCCTGAGTTGCCTCGAAAGCTTGCATATTGTAATCTTTCTAGTTAGCCAATAAAAGGTGTCATTTTGCTTGGCTTTTCTCTACATTCATAATGGCTAACACGGTACAACACCCTAGTACTACTTGAAGAGGTATTTAAATTTTACAGAGAGAAATGACGTAAATAAAAAAAACCCTTCATGCTAATCTGTGTATTTTCCTACCATATCAGAGTTGTTGAGGCAAATTGAAAGCAAAATGATTTATTGAGTCACTTCCTATAAGGTTGTCCCTTGCTTTAATTGCAGAAGCCCCAAGTATATGTGCCTCAAATTACAAGGTAAACAATTCCAAGCAGTATATTTGGGACCAACTTGCTAAGTGGATGAGTAGGACCTACAATCATCCTGTCACTTCAATAGCACAGAGATTGAGTTAAAACTGCTTCTCCTTAAAACCAGGGTGAAGAAACAAATTATTTTAATTAGTGGATTCAGTTGAGAGATAAAATGCTTCCGTTTGTTATGACACCTGTGTACTTTGATCAGAAAAACAATAAGAGAGACAAAAATGTTAAAATCTGTTCAAAAACCATGCCAAGCATCACTGAAATTTTGACGGAATCGAGAGAATCCTCTCCTTAATCCATCTGCCTTACTAAAACACCCTTTTACATTTGGCCTGAAATTCATAGATGAGGAAGATGCATGTTATGAAAGAGTACAGAGCCTGGTGTTTAAATTCAAGTGAATGTAAAGACCAACAGTCTCTCATGCAGATAGATAGCAGAGCTATATATTCACAAAAATCAAGTTGCACCTTTGTCCTAAAATTAAGGCTCTGAAAGAACAGACTGAGAACTAAACTTGGTCTTTGGCTTCCCTCATAACCTCCAAATAGCATGCACTATATGTAGTGAAGAAAAACGTTCACAGTTTTTATTTCATAGATGGCCTTTCTGTGGTGAAGTACTTTGGAAGGTTATTTAAATTTCCAGATATTTATGCTACAATTGCTTACATATACGTTTTTGGGTACCAGGAAGATTAAGCAACTTACTTCAGGACAGGACTAAAGCAGCAGCTTTGGAGCTTAAATTACAATTTTAAATTAATATTACTGATAATAAAGTAGTAATAAATGCACTCCAAAGTATAAAGCCAATATAGGAATTGAAACCTGCATACAATTCAAGTCCTTTCCAAAGCATACTCAGGCCAATGACCAGAGTGACAAATATTGAGCCACTGAACTTGAAAACAGTAATCTAACCAGGACCTGATTCATATCTTCAGAAGCATGAATTCAACAATAAAAAGTATAATAATTAGAAAAGGAGGCTTTCATTAATAAATTAATTTTGATTTGATATTTCTTTCACTATTTGAGTCAACAGAAAAAGTATGGAAATTGTCAGGTACAAGAATGTTTTTTCACAGTTATTACACATTTTCATTTTCTGATATTATTAATAGGTGGACACATTAAACATAAATAGACATAATAATCAGAATCTGTATTGCACCAAACATTTTCATCCTAAAAATAAAAGATCTGATCCAGCTAGGCAATAATGCTCATAGGCAGCAGGTATTTTTTTAATAACAGTAGTATATAATATTAACAGGTTAAAATCTTTCTTCTTAGCCTAATGATGTTTTAATGCTGGCAATACAGTTTAAGAATTGCATTTTTACTATTACATTTTTTAATAAAAGATTTTGCATCCTAACTGTGGTTATGAACATGAACATTTACCCATCCATCCATTATCCAACCCGCTATATCCTAACTACAGGGTCATGGGGGTCTGCTGCAGCCAATCCCAACCAGCACAGGGCGCAAGGCAGGAAACAAACCCCAGGCAGGGAGCCAGCCCACCACAGGGCACACGCACCTAGCACACATTAAGGACAATTTAGAATCACAAATTCACCTAATCTGCATGTCTTTGGACTGTTGAAGGAAACCGGAGTACCCGGAGGAAACCCATGCAAACATGGGGAGAACATGCAAACTCCACACAGGGAGGACCCGGGAAGCGAACCCAGGTCTCCTAACTGCGAGGCAGCAGCACTACCCACTGCACCACTGTGCCACCCTGAACATTTACCAGGTCACCTGAACATTTACTAAATTGTTCTAGAGCAAACTTACATTTTTAATTAGTTCCCAGGATTAGCATGGCAATTCTAGAATTTCTGTATTGTCAGACTGAAAAAAGCAGGGAAAAAAATCATAATGCGCAACATGCACTTCTGAAATGTGGCTAGGATCAATTGAACAGTCTGCTTCTGGACAATCCCCATCTGAGAATGGATTGAGACAATGATTTATCTCCCCCTGATACTCCAAAGCTCTGGGTTTGTTACTGAATCCAACAACAGACCGCTGCCTATTTTCCTTCAGTAATCATTTTATGGGATTTAAAAAAAAAATTCTGATTCAAGAAAGGCTTGGGCAATCTGTTAAAGGTGTGATATTATCCATCCAACTCTTTCTTAGGAATGTTGCATTGAACAACACACCATCTCCTTCCCATACATTTACAAATGCATTATTCTAAAGCTTTATAAAAAATAAATTCCCTAAGTGAAAATGCTCAAAATCCAGCATGTAATTCAATGTCAGTTAAGGTTTTCTTGCTCAGAGATATATTTTAAAGCTAAAGGAGCTCATCGTTCCTCTATTTTGCTCACTGAGAATGATTTAATTTGTCCCTTGGGCAGCAGTGTTTTTGTTTTCAACCAAGTAAAATGTTTCAGTAATAAAAGGTAAAAAAAACCATAACATTTTTCCATCCATTTTTTGCTCACTTCTATTTTAAAGCATCATAATACAGTATAAAAAAGTAAAACTGATATTTTCACTTTTTTCTGTCAGATTCAAGAATACTGATCTGAAAGCAATGTCAATTTTAAGAGAAAACAAGCAAATAAAATGAGCATACAAGTCTATCATTTTTCTACTTGTACAGGACTATACCTAAATATAGTGGCTTTTTGTCTGAATGTAAAAACATCTTTAAAACACAGCTTCTACCGAAAATTGCAAAACTTGAAATTCCAAAACTCCATAATCCAGTCCAGTCTCTTTTATAGAGGCACTACAACAACATTTACTTATGTAATGGGAAAGAATTCAGTGTTTCAAAGAAAAGACATAATTCTTGGAAAATTCTGCCACAGGTTATTGTTGATGGCTATCCACAGGACATAAATATTTACCTGTCTTGCAAAAGAGTCACCTGTTTTGAATAATCAGACTGCTTTGATTAGTATCTCATCCACACACAATGTGGTGATACAGAACTGCCTGCTTCCTTTGAAAATGAACGAGTTCTGGGGATATTGGTTTCTAATCAGGTACATCTTGATAGCTGACAATACTATTGTTGAACCAAAGTAAATGTGTTTACACTGTTGTTCTGATGAGGAAATTGGCATGTACCATTGTTTAACTGATCGTCATGTTGATCTATGCAGACTTTGAAGCATTTATATATTTCTGGGTAAATGAGAATAAAGGAGAACAGAGAAGTATGGTCAGAGACTTCTGACAGCTGCCTGCTTCTTTTCACCATATTGCTGTGGCTACACCTTTTAGCAACAGTGGCTTGTACCTGGCCCAGGTTCCCCTAAGCCTGAGGGCGGTAACACATAGCACATTTTCAAACAAAGTGTAGCTCAAAATGCTTTACAAGATGAAATAAAAAGGATGTTAATATATCTTATACAGTGGTGTGAAAAACTATTTGCCCCCTTCCTGATTTCTTATTCTTTTGCATGTTTGTCACACAAAATGTTTCTGATCATCAAACACATTTAACCATTAGTCAAATATAACACAAGTAAACACAAAATGCAGTTTGTAAATGGTGGTTTTTATTATTTAGGGAGAAAAAAAAATCCAAACCTACATGGCCCTGTGTGAAAAAGTAATTGCCCCCTGAACCTAATACTGGTTGGGCCACCCTTAGCAGCAATAACTGCAATCAAGCGTTTGCGATAACTTGCAATGAGTCTTTTACAGCGCTCTGGAGGAATTTTGGCCCACTCATCTTTGCAAAATTGTTGTAATTCAGCTTTATTTGAGGGTTTTCTAGCATGAACCGCCTTTTTAAGGTCATGCCATAGCATCTCAATTGGATTCAAGTCAGGACTTTGACTAGGCCACTCCAAAGTCTTCATTTTGTTTTTCTTCAGCCATTCAGAGGTGGATTTGCTGGTGTGTTTTGGGTCATTGTCCTGTTGCAGCACCCAAGATCGCTTCAGCTTGAGTTGACGAACAGATGGCCGGACATTCTCCTTCAGGATTTTTGGTAGACAGTAGAATTCATGGTTCCATCTATCACAGCAAGCCTTCCAGGTCCTGAAGCAGCAAAACAACCACAGACCATCACACTACCACCACCATATTTTACTGTTGGTATGATGTTCTTTTTCTGAAATGCTGTGTTCCTTTTACGCCAGATGTAACGGGACATTTGCCTTCCAAAAAGTTCAACTTTTGACTCATCAGTCCACAAGGTATTTTCCCAAAAGTCTTGGCAATCATTGAGATGTTTCTTAGCAAAATTGAGACGAGCCCTAATGTTCTTTTTGCTTAACAGTGGTTTGCGTCTTGAAAATCTGCCATGCAGGCCGTTTTTTGCCCAGTCTCTTTCTTATGGTGGAGTCGTGAACACTGACCTTAATTGAGGCAAGTGAGGCCTGCAGTTCTTTAGACGTTGTCCTGGGGTCTTTTGTGATCTCTCGGATGAGTCGTCTCTGCGTTCTTGGGGTAAGTTTGGTCGGCCGGCCACTCCTGGGAAGGTTCACCACTGTTCCATGTTTTTGCCATTTGTGGATAATGGCTCTCACTGTGGTTTGCTGGAGTCCCAAAGCTTTAGAAATGGCTTTATAACCTTTACCAGACTGATAGATCTCAATTACTTCTGTTCTCATTTGTTCCTGAATTTCTTTGGATCTTGGCATGATGTCTAGCTTTTGAGGTGCTTTTGGTCTACTTCTCTGTGTCAGGCAGCTCCTATTTAAGTGATTTCTTGATTGAAACAGGTGTGGCAGTAATCAGGCCTGGGGGTGGCTACGGAAATTGAACTCAGGTGTGATACACCACAGTTAGGTTATTTTTTAACAAGGGGGCAATTACTTTTTCACACAGGGCCATGTAGGTTTGGATTTTGTTTCTTCCTAAATAATAAACACCATCATTTAAAAACTGCATTTTGTGTTTACTTGTGTTATATTTGACTAATGGTTAAATGTGTTTGATGATCAGAAACATTTTGTGTGACAAACATGCAAAAGAATAAGAAATCAGGAAGGGGGCAAATAGTTTTTCACACCACTGTATATAAATGTCTACGAGTGGAAGTGTGTGTTTTTGTCTGGCTCGGAAATGAGAGGTGGAAGTTGGGGTAAGGGCTCCGCCTCAGAGGAAACAGAAAACTCTCTTAGCTGCTAATAACACAAGTGAGGTGAGCACGCCTGCAAAACGAAACCTCAGAAGACAAAGTCGTTTAGCCACTAACATTAGCAAAACAGTATCCCTTTTACTTTTCCTCTTACTGTTAATGCACAAGCGATGTGAGCACGTCTGCAAAAAAAGATGCCCAGAGTAGTTCCTTCCAATTACCTGACATCTCTACATTTCATTTTTTTTTCTGACAATTTTCAATAGTTTCTAGGACCCCCAGGCTTTTTACAGCACAGGCTTTCACAGCTAGTAAAATATAAACAAGATTAGGTAATAATAGTATATAATATGTAACAAAGAAAAAGATAAGGTCGGAGGGCCAGGAACACAGGAAAAAACAAAAAACTTCAGTTAGGCTGGAGAAGAAAACAAAATCTGCAGGAGTTCCAAGACCGAAAGACAGCCAAGCCCCCACTGGGTATTCTACTTAACATAGATGGTCTAAATTAGTCATCATGGTTTACAGGCTTCACATGGAAGAATTTGATGATGATGGTCATGAGGACATCTGGAACATCCACCATTCAATCCATAAAAGCATGGTAACTTGATCAGGTGGTGGTATACCAGATTTCCACCACAGAAGAACCGGAAAAGACAGCAGAGAATAGTACAGATTAGTAGGGAATAAAACTCATAGGGATAAAATTAAAACATAGCTATGAAAAAGCCATTCTAAAATAATGGTTTTTTAGCAGTTTTGTTTTAATTTGTTCTACAGTATTGACCTGGCAAACTTCTGGTAGAGTGGTGGCTTGAAGTATGCCAGGTGGCATTTATAGAACTATGGAAGCATGAAGAAAATGATTCTCTGATTTGATAAAGCAAAAATTGACTGTTTTGGGCAAAACTCCAAGCACTATGCCTGGTAATGATCAGGTATTGCTCATCAACTGCTAAGTACTACCCCTACCCCTACCATGATGCAATGGGAGTGCTTCTCAGTGTCAAGCAGGCTGGTAAAAGTTGAGGGAAAGATACATGCAGCCAAATACAGAGAGATCCATGAAGAACATCTACTCCAGAGCACAAACGTCCACAGCATAAGACCAGAACAAAACTGGAGTGGCTTTGGGACAAGTCTCTGCCTGTCCTTGAGTGGTCCAGCCAAAGTCCAGATATAAACTTCATAGAATATCTGGGAAGAAACCTGAAGCTGGCAGTTTACAGATGCTTCCTATCCAATCTAATGGAGCTTGAGAGGATCTGCCAGAAATTATAAGATAAACTGCCCAAATCCAAATGTGAAAAGCTTCTATAGATTTAACCAAAGAAGAGTCAAAGCCATAATTGCAGCCAAAGGAGATTTTACAAAGTGCTGAATTAAGGGTCTCAGAACTTCTATGAATGAGTAATTTCAGTGCGACTTTTAATAAATTTGCAAACCTATCTGAAAATAGTATGGGTTATTAAACACAGATTGATGGGCAAAAATGGTAAATTTAAATTTAATAAAACAACACAAAGTGCGCAGAAAGTGAAGGGGTCAGAATATTTTCTGAATTCACTGTGCTGTATTCGTAAATACATCCTGAACCCACTCAATCCAGTTCCTTTCATATTGAACTAACAATTGGGGGGTAGACTTTAAAACTACTAAAATTAATGATATGCCTGTAAAATAGATTGAATATACAGTACTAAAGTGTGTGATTTATCTGTAATGAAAGACTGTTTTAGATTTGGAACATATTACAAAAGTTTTATAGCTGCTTTGTTATTGTATGAACTTTACTAAATCTGACATTCCATGGCAGATACAGTATCTTATAAACATATACTAGGAGTCTCATACTCTTGGCCAACAACAATTTCTCAAACAATGGAAAACATTAATAATGAGATTAGTAAACATACTTTAAATGGCAGGAGAAAACATACTTCTGTAACTAATAATGCCGTTAAGGAGAAGAATCAGATGGTATTGAGAATAATATGGAAGTCAACTAGTACAAATTACCAACTCAGATATTTTAAAAAATGGGCACATAATTAAAATTAATGTAAAGTGTTATAGCCTACCTAAAAATAAGTGAAATGTTTAAATAAAGGGGCTAGACACCTTATTTTACCCTATCAAAAATATACTATTATTATACATTAAAGCCATTTTGAATTGTAGTTTGTTTGTGAATGAATTTGTTAGTACCTTTTAAAAATGTCATTGGTAAAAACAGTTAATGTCTGATTAACCAGCTCATTATTTAATGTGCTAGAGAGCTGAACATGTTTTGGCTTTGTGGTATAATGCATCATGAAAAATATAATGTAATAAACATTTGCCAGTACTCTAGCTGGAAAAAATGTTTTGTGAAACTCACCTTCACTATGATCTATGTCATTCTATTGACATGACATGACAGGACACATTAGCAATTACAATTGCAATTACAATTGCAATGAAATTGTAATTATCAAAATAATGCTAATGCTCTTTCTGTCTCATATACACACACACACATAATAACTGGACAGTCCAGTATATAATCTCTTAATTGGGAGTGCAAACCTATTCTTTAAAACCTAAATAATGGAGATACTGCAATGGTCATGCTGTTTTGTTTGGCACATTATAAGTACCTCAGCCCACCATGTTTAATCAGCAGTCACATCCTGTTAATTGAACACTCACACTTATGTTACCCTCAGGTCAGACAACTTTTTTAGCCACATAAGCAACCTGCAGAATATCACATTAAGTGAAAAGCATAACCCTAAAATAGAGGATGGCCAGCTTTTTACTGTAAATTACAACAATGCTGTCAGTAATGTCAGAAACATAGTGGATATATTTTTATCTAAATTTCAGAATTCATTGGATAAATGGCATATAAGAATGTATAGATCAGGATAGGAAAGTCATAACTTTGAAAACATGATAGTGATTCTTTCACTATAGAATTATCATTAAAGTACATTATTTATGCTAGGCATCCTAACTTGTCACTTATTATGAAAGCAAATACTGAATTTTGTGATAGATGTGACAAAAAAAAAGGTAAGTACAAGGCACTTAATGCATGCATTTGATGCAATATCACATAAGCAGTAGCTAGCAGACACATAAACTGTGAAACTACAGGACGTTATAGGGTTATCAATTCATAACAGTAACAAAAGCAGTCCCACATTTTGTATAGGTGACACCATAATGGATATAATATTTACTATACAACAAAACACTGTGTGTGTGTCCTTTCCCTTGGAGCAATATGATCGGTCAGTTTGGGTTTATTGACGCAATTAAAAGACAAAGTGCGAGTGGCATAGGAGGCATGCTGAGAGAATTGTCTTCAAATGCGGGAAAGTATTAAAGCGGACAGGAGACAGGAAAGGTGCCTCAAAAATAATGGACTCTAAGGAACATTGCTCGAAACAGGGAGCACTGGTCAAGAGAGGTTGAGACCCATAAGGATAGGCACTGAAGTTACACACAGGACAAAAGATATCGATTATTTATGAACTAGTCATTAAGCCCGTTACAATAACGGGCACTAGAACAGTAGTGCATAAATAAACATTAGTAGGAACAGTCTGTATTAAATGGCAAGGGACTTTGACCTCATTCTTTTTGTTGGTCGTATTTTTCTTTTTTTCAGCCTTTTTGTTGATGTTTACTTGCTGAGCTGACCGTTCTTCGTGGGCTGCTGTCGTGTATTGTGTGATCTTTAATTTTCTGTGACAGTGATACTGTCTTGTAAGTCTGCTGGCTTGTACGTCTGTAATATATCTTTAATTTTCTCTGGTGGTAATACAGGCGTGCGCGTCGGTAATATGCCTTTAATTCTCTCTGACAGTATTACTGGCTTGTATGTGGCTGTAATATGTGTCACTGTATTGTGTACCTTTAATTTCCTCTCGCAGTAATACTGGTTTGTATTTCCGTAAAACCCCTATAACTTTCTCTAACAGTAATGTCACGCATCGCAACGTGCCCCGCGCATGCGCACTTCACCAGAAGACACACACGCACGGACACCTGGACGCACATAGGGATTTTATCAAAGAGGATTATTCCATTACTGCTGTTTGACAGATAGTATGGCAAGCAATATCAATTTTACCAACAGCCCAAAACATGTCTATAGGGGCCAACTTTCCAACACACCTTTGTTGAATCCAGGAAGAATGACGTTTAATTTAAAATATGTATATTATAGACATACACAAACAATTTTACAAAATCTAATATAATACACTGTACCTTTACAGTCAGAAAGGCAAGCTGTAAATGTATGCCATGAGGAAGCCATCATAACACTTCCATTTAGAAAGATCCATCTTTATGGCCAAATATTCAGAAACCTCTTGAAAAACTGTTTAAAGTCTGTGGTGGATGGGTCTGTCAATGGCTCTTCTATATCCACGTAAAGGCTTGTGTGTATTCAACTGCACCCACTAGCAGGTTTTGACCTAGTAGGAAATGACAACGCTGGACTTGTCTGGGGTGCCTTTTCACTTCAATACACAAAGCAATGGAGCACTCTTGTGTCATCTTTTTTTTTTAGCTGCCATTTTTTCTTTTCTTGTTCTGCATTCAGAAAAGTGCTCTCCTAAAATCTTTGCACTTAGAAGAAATAGAAATATGTTTTCTTTCTAATAGCTTTAAACTCTCAACTTTCTTTTATAAATTTACTTTGCTTTATTTCTGACTACTTTACTCCTTAAAATGTATCCAACCTCTGACAATTAGTGATGACCAGTGCAGACACAGGTCTAAATAACACTGAAATTTAAAGCAGAGCTGCTATTTAAATGTTGCATTCATTTGTGTGCTAATTAGTAATTAAAAGGTTTAACTAAGGCCACCTTAACAGCAGGTGTTCATGCCAACCACCGTAAGATTTTAAATGGACTCCTGTCTTTATTAAACAAGCTGTTATTTCCCAGTTTCTGCTTTTTTGTATGAGTCCAAAAATTACAAAAAAGGTTTGCTAAATTGTTAAGGGAATGTAGCAAACATCTGTGTGTGTGACATTAATTATTTTCTTTTTCTTCCTTTTTAAGATTTTACCTCTTTTTTTTGTTCTGCTCATATAAGCATTTTCTTATTAATTAGCTCATAAGTGAATTTTATAGTGACGTATCTGCTTTTCTTTGGTATTCAGTGTCATTTGCACCTTTGTCTACATCACTCATCACTAATTGTCAGTATTTGGATACAAATCACGGAGTAATCTCCATAGGAAAAGGTGAATTAAAGAAAATAAGGTAAACAAAAGTTAACATTTAAAGATGTGGCAACAAATGCAATTTAAAAAAAAAGTTTAGATGTAATTATACTAGCACATATTTGTGAATGAAAAATATGAGAAGAAAAAGACCAATTAAACAATTAGATTATTAAGAATTAAGACTAAACCATTTATATGGGAAACTGGTTGAAATGAAGACCTGCAGCCATAGTGGCTCCCCAGGTTCAAACTTGGGAACCACTGCTTTAGTTGATTCAACATGCAAAGTCAGTATTTTACAAATTATAAACAATATACCTAAGGGGGCAGTTATGCCAGATTTGTGGTTATATCATTGTGCTTACACTATTCATCAATTAGGGGTCTGTGGGTCACCTCCAAAAGCAACACCAGCCATCCATCCTGGTTCTTTGTTGAATTAAATCTGGTTGCAATCCACCATTTTTCAGTTCATCCTTTTACCTCTCTGAAACTAAAGTTATTTCTTCCCATGTTAGGCATCCTAATCCCATATGCGTTAAAATCTGGTGTTACGTATTGGAGCTTTTAAACCTGGCTCCCCAGTGACACGATTACACCCCGATATACTATAATCAAGTTCTCCAAATTATTGAAAATATGTATCATTTTCTGCTTGGGCTGATAAAGGTGTGCTAACTCTTTGCAACATTTCTGATGGCATGGAGCTTCAGGCATTCCAGTCTTAAAAATTTTATTTGTTTTTGTTTTTATTTTCAGCTACCGTAAGTTCTCAGGGACTGCAAATTGAATTTATTCTTTTATCCTCTTATAATTTTTTTCTCCCCCCCCCCTCAAAAAAAAAGTCTCTCTTTATAGTGAACTATGAAAAGCCTCCTATAGATTACATTCCCTTAAATTCCATATGACAACAAGACATTCCTCCAATTATCACCTTGGAAAAGGATTTATAAAAATATAACATCTTCATTTAGAAATCCAAATAAACACACCCAATTTCAAATTATACATAGACTTGTACATCACCCGTATGTGTTTTTCTGTTTTTTTTCTCCTGATCCTCTCTGGAGCTGCCCTACGGTCTCACCATTCTAATTTCATGTCTTCTGTTCCTTTTCATTAATTCTGGGTACCAATAATCTTTTTGTTCTCTTGATGGTTGTCATATTGGATCTTTCTTCCCTCTTTCTCACCTTTGTTCAGCAGAAAATATTCTCTTTGAACACTATAGCTGTTACATTTCCCATTTGCTTCTCTTTGTAATGAGCCTGATTCCTTATCCTTGAGTCTTTGCAAATCCCCCTTTTATAAACTTTAGCTATTTGTACTTTCTGCTGTAAAAATCAATGGATCATCTTAAACAAATGTTAAGAACAAGTCCATTTGTGTATCTCACATCAGAAATTAGATGTCCTCATAGTGTGTCAAGTACATTTTAATCGTACTCTGTTTATAGGATCTGAGTTTGAGAGTGGATAGTGGTGGGAAGGCTTCTTTGGGTTTTCTACCTTCTGGTCTCTTTTCGTCTGTTTTCTTTCAGCTTAGTGATATTCCCATCCACTCTTGTAGTCATATAATAGACCTGATCTACACATATGGCTTATCTGTTGGCAACACTTATAACAGTGATTTGCAACTCTCTGACCATAAAGCAGTACTTTCACTGTTACATTATCTCTCCCTTCTCTTACCTGCATATGTCAAATTCTTTCAGAAACCTTCAAAATATCTGTACCTCTATCCTTCCTAGGTCCATTTCTGATCTTTTTGTATCTTCACCTTTGAGCTACATTTTTTGTATGAAAATGTGCTATATAAATAAAAAAAAATGTTGTTCACCTATTCCATCAGCACTAGATGGTCTTGTTGACTGCTATAACTCAGCCCTTCATTCAGCACTAGATATAACAACTCCTTTAAAACATAAAATAGATAAATCCTGCCTTCATGCCATAATCCCAACTGTATCAACAATAATAAATACATCCCTTGACACTAGTTTTGTGCCTGGCACTTTTAAAATCACTTCTGTACACCTAATGTTAAAAAAGTCTGGATCTGATACTGACAGTCTTAACAATTTTCAGCCTATTTCGTACTTACCTTTTCTGTCAAACGCTCTTGAGCGTGTTGTAGCCTCCCAACTTACCAATTATTTAACTTCTAATAAATTGATGGAACCCTTTCAGTCTAGTTTCAGAGCACAGTACAGCTGTGAAACTGCTCTGCTTCAGGTAACTAATAATTTGCTTATGGCAGCAGGTTCTAGACAAGTCAGCATATTAATTCTCTTAGACCTCAATGCAGCATTTGACACTGTCAAAACATAACATTCTCCAGTCCAGAATGGAGAACATTTTGGGTATCTCTGACACTGCGGTCCAGTGGTTCATGTCCTATCAGACTATTAGGCAAGAGTTTTTTAGTCTTGGCAACAGCAGTTAGTCAGGCCCAGTCATTAAAGGAGTTCCTCAGAATTCTGGCCTCGGCCCTCTGCTCTCCTGTGTCTATATCACAGGTCACTAATAGGTGGACCGTGGTCCGGGTCAGGACCCAGACTCTGTTCTATCTGGACCCAGACCTGGAACAGACATTTCGGAGATTACATTTTTACTGGCGACTCTTTTCTGACAGTGTTTCTACACCGCTACTCAGTGAAAGGGACCTCCTATGTGTCTCTGATTGGCCAATACTTGTTGCCTTCATTGGTTCAAGTTGGTTGGGTTTAAGCATGAAGACTGAGATTGGTCAAGGTGAAGGCAAGAATGTCAGCCAATCACAGGCAGAGTAGTGTGAGCCTTTACTGAATAGAGGTGTGGAAAACCTGCATTCCGCATAAAAAAAAGCTGGCACTCTTGTGGCAGCGGCAGTGACAGGGAGAGAAAAATATAAAGGTGTATATAAAGACGAGCGAGAGAAAAGTGGTGAAATTGTGAGTCAATGTACCATGGCTTTTGCTAAACAGTGGAAGGTTGACACCGAAAACTGGGCTTTTAATCTGGAATGGACCGAGGCGTTTATGTTCAAACTTCCTGTAGGAAGCTCGAAACCGCTGTGTCTCATCTGCTTGAGACGGTGGCAGTGTTTAAAAGTGGGAATGTGAAATGCCACTATGAAACTAAGCACAGAATTACATTTGAGAAAAGTTACCCACTAAATTCTCCGGTTAGGCTACAGAAAATAAGTGATCTTAAAGCCAACTACAATTGGTCAATGAGGATATTAACACATTCATTTACTGGCCAACAGCTCGCTAACAAGTGTTCCCTCAGAGTTAAGTGGATTTTGGGACATCACAAAAAACCATTCAGTGATGACAATCTTCCCACATGCATGAGGATGGCACTGACACTATTCTAGCCCAGATTTAGACCAAGACCAGACCAAGCAAGAGCTCACTTCTCTCACTGAACAAGAGAAAGTAGGCAGTGGGATATGAGGGAAAGAAAGAGGGGAAGATATGTTGTTATTTAAAGATGTTCAGATTTATTGTGAATCTGGTTAAGCCTTTTCAGTTGTGTACATATTAAAAACTCTTATATATTTTATTTTTATATGAGGCCATCTTTTTTTTGTTGAAATGTTAAAGTACTTATAATTTATAATTCTCAGTTGAATGTCAAATTTACCTTGCTTTTACTTTTGTTATTTATTTTTTCTTATTTATTTAATTCATTATTTATTATTTTATGTAGCCCTCCACAGTCCAGGGTTGCACTGAAAGTAAATATTGTTGAAATGGCATTGAATTATAGCTTTCTTCGTTTGATCTGAGTCATTGATTTCACACAGTGCAGATGTTGATACAATGCCAATGCTACTTCAATATATATAAATTAATTGTAATGTATACCTAAATTATAATGCAACTTAAACATGATGATGCTGCAGACCTGTACATGAGGAAATTTTCCCTATCCGGACCTCCTTAAATCATAATTGACTACCCCCGGTCTATATGCTTACCCTTGGCCATATTATTCATAGCTTTGAACTGGGTTATCATTTTTAAGCAGATGATATTCAACTCTATTTCAAAAGTGAAACTTCATCAGAACTTTCTCAGCTCACAACTTGCCTCAGTGAAATTAAAACCTGGATGGAGCTCTTTACAATTAAATTGCAACAAAACTGAACTCCTGCAAATTGGCAAGAAAGTGCAACTTAAGAAAATGAGCTCCTTTTCAGTCACTCGATGATTATCTCATCAGACCTTCTTCTAACGCACACAATCTGGGTGTCATTTTTGATTCCTCCCTTTCTTATTCTGCCCACATAAACCACATTAAGAAACTTTCCTACTTTCACCTCCGTAACATATCCCGTGTTCGCTCCTTCCTCTCCTTTTCTAATGCTGAGAAACTTGTCCATGCTTTTATCACATCCCACATCAATTATTGTAACTCCCTACTGCCAGGTACCCCTTCTAATCTTATATCACACCTCCAGCTTATTCAAAACTCGGCTGCAAGAGTCCTTACATGGACCAGCAGCAGTGAGCACATCACACCCATCCTGCTCCGCCTTCACTGGCTCCCTGTGTCTTACAGAATCGAATATAAAATCCTACTAATAACCTACAAAGCCTTAAACGACCTTGCACCAAACTACATCAGTGACCTTCTCCATCACTATGTGCCTGTCTGCCCACTAAGGTCCTCTGATTCTGGCATTCTTGTTGTGCCCCACACTAATCTACACTCCATGGGTAACAGGGCCTTCAGCTGTATAGCGCCCAGACTCTGGAATGACCTACCAAAATTAATCAGGTCAGCTGACTCCATGAATTCTTTTAAAAAACAACTCAAAACTCATCTGTTCAGGAAGGCTTTTAGCTCTACTTGACTTTACCACCCTTCTCTCAGTTTACTTCTCTGTCAAGATGCTCATGTAACCTGTATGTGTGTGTGCTAGACCATCAATTATGTTGTCTGTTAGGCGTTTTCTCTGAATTTACTGTCTTAATCTTCTTTATTTATCTGGTTTGTACAATGCTTTATACTGTAAACCCTGCCATTCTATCTTAAACTCTGTGAAGTGCCTTGAGCATGGGAAAGGTGCTATATAAATAAATTTTTTTATTATTATTATTATTATTACATAATACCCATCCTGCTTTGTCTTAACTGGCTCCCTATGTCTTACAGGACTGAATATAAAATTCTACTAATAAACCACAACGCTTTAAATGGCCTTGCACCAGACTACATCAGTAATCTTCTCCATCACTATGTTCCTGTCCACTTAATAAGGTGTACTGATTCTTGTTGTGCCCCTCACTAACCTGCACTCTAAGGGTGACATGGCCTTCAGCCGTATAGCGCCCAGACTTTGGAATGACCTCCCGAAATCAGTTAGATCAGCTGACTTAATTCAGTCTTTTAAAAGACAACTTAAAACTCATCTGTTCAGGAAGGCTTTTAACTTAACCTAATATTCTTCCCCTCCTTTCAGTTTACCTCTCTGTCCAGATGCTCAGAATACTTTCTGTGTTGTTCAGGCTTTTCTTCTGGTATTGAATTTAGTATTTCACTCTAATTTATTGTCCTTTATTCTATGTAATGATTTGTATATCCCGTATTTATCTGTTTTATTGTTCTATGCAGAAATTATTTGTATCTAATATTACAAATACCCTGCTGTTCTTTCTGAGACTCTGTGAAGTGCCTTAAGCATGGGAAAGGCACTATATAAATAAAACCTATTATTATTATTATTATTTGTAAAAAAATGAGATGACAGCTTTTTGAAACAGTTCACTTTCTTTCTTGCAAAAATTTAATTTAAAATGTGTAAGTTCTCAAAATGTTCTGAACTGCTTTTTGCCTTTTGAAAGGAAATTGACTTGTTCATGAAAATGAAAAACACGAAGATCACTCAGCTTGCTCAGCTTTATCAGAAATCTTGCTTTTCTAACAGATCACCTGAATGCAGTGAACTGAAAGCTTCAGTGTAAAAATCAGTTAATATCAGAGATGTATGGCTGTGTTCAGTTTTTCCCAGTAAATCTGACATTGTGGCAGAAACAATTCCAATGTGATGAAAAAAGTGTTGCAATTCACAGCTTTGAATTTATTGGGGCCATTTGATCATCAATTTGGAAAATTTTCCACTCCATTTGTAGTTTAAATTGACAATTTTGGAGCAAAACTACTGTGGAGTTCCAATGTGATGCTATTTTAGAGGTATATGGATTTTGGAATTATAAAAGTTTCTTTCTAAAGATATTGTCCCAGCAATATTTGGAAGTATATGTTGTATATTTGAGAGCAGTTCTTCTTGTTTCTGAAAATAAACCAAATATTTGTGAAGGTCAAAGCTCAAGTGATGAACACTTGCAAGCCACTTTGGCATTAAGACTTACATTAATGCTGTCACAATTACTCAGAACTGCCTCAATTCTCAAAATGAGACGACTAAGAACATCGACTAGTATTTCATAGTACAGAGTCTCTAAACGTAATAATTGTAAGATAGTTTAATGTTGTTGAATGATTAATAAAAAATAATAAAAAAAACAATGATCATAATAGGGCGGCACGGTGGCGCAGTGGGTAGTGCTGCTGCCTCGCAGTAGGGAGATCTGGGGACCTGGGTTCGATTCCCGGGTCCTCCCTGCGTGGAGTTTGCATGTTCTCCCCGTGTCTGCGTGGGTTTCCTCCGGGCACTCCGGTTTCCTCCCACATTCCAAAGACATGCAGGTTAGGTGGATTGGCGATTCTAAATTGGCCCTAGTGTGTGCTGGGTGTGTTTGTGTGTGTCCTGCGGTGGGTTGGCACCCTTCCCAGGATTGTTTCCTGCCTTGTGCCCTGTGTTGGCTGGGATTGGCTCCAGCAGACCCTCGTGACCCTGTGTTCGGATTCAGCGGGTTGGAAAATGGATGGATGGATGATCATAATTCAGTTAGTTTCAGTAAGCTTCCTGCTGGTTCATTGCAGCTGTCATGGTCATTTAAGTTTGAGAACTCTATATTAAACAAAAACACTATGAATGGTAATTACATTTATTTAAAATTGCTTTCACTAGTATGGGGGTATGATTTAAGGAGGTCTGGATAGGGAAAATTTCCTCATGTACAGGTCCGCAGCATCATCATGTTTAAGTTTCATTATAATTTAATTATACATTACAATTAATTTATATATATTGAAGTAACATTGCCATTGTATCAACATCTGCACTGTGTGAAATCAATGACTCAGATCAAACGAAGAAAACTATAATTCAATGCCATTTCAATAATATTTATTTTCAGTGCAACTCTGGACTGTGGAGGGCTACATACAATAATAATAAATAAATAAATAAATAACAAAAGTAAAAGCAAGGTAAATTTGACATTCAACTGAGAATTATAAATAATAAGCACTTTAACATTTCAACAAAACAAGACTTTGCCTCATATAAAAATAAAATATATAAGAATTTTGAATATGTGCACAACTGAACAGGCTTAACCAGATTCACAATAAATCTGAACATCTTTAAATAACTGAACGTATCTTCCCCTCTTTCTTTCCCTCATATCCCACTGCCTACTTTCTCTTGTTCAGTGAGAGAAGTGAGCTCTTGCTTGGTCTGGTCTTAGTCTAAATCTGGGCTAGAATGGTGTCAATGCATGTGTGAAGATTGTCATCACTGAATGGTTTTTTCTGTTGTCCCAAAATCCACACAACTCTGAGGGAACACTCGTTAGCGAGTTGTTGGCCAGTAAATGAATGTGTTAAAATCCTCATTGATTGATAGTTAGTTGGCTTTAAGATTTATTTTCTGTGTTTAAGACTTATTTTCTGTAGCCTAACTGGCGAATTTAGTGGGTAACTTTTCTCAAATGTAATTTTGTGTTTAACACTAGAATTACCAGAGCCTACGAAAAAACTCGTATATCCGGCCCACCTTAAATCGCTTCTTAAAACCTTTCTCACCTCTCCGCCAGCGTCTTTTGTCATCTAAATGTACTGATAAAGACAAGCTGCCAGCAGCTGGCTATTCCATCCCCCCAACGACTTAGAACGTAAACAGGCTTTTCCCAGCTCTTGCCTTGATTGAATATCTAGGAGTGAAGTGGAGTTTTAGAGTAGAAATAATAAGATTGTTATTTAGAACACACGCATTTCATATGTGTTGCATTTCTACAGTAATCTGTGTAAACACATTGTTAAAACAGAAACGTGTTATATATTCTAGTAGCAATTGACAAAATGTAGGCATAAACTATATAATGTATGAAGCCTGAAGTCCAAATATCAAAGACACACTTTCACAAAAGGTACAAAAAAAAGCCACCGCCAAAAAAAACCCGCCTTAGTGTGAGACATTGACATGACTTAACTATCACTGCTTCCGTGGCGCAACAGTATCAGTCGCTGACTGGGAATCACAAGGTCATGAGTTCGATCCTGCACAACTCCCATTTGAAACGTGTTCTTATTTTCACTATTTTAGAATAAAAAGATACATTTGATTTCAGTCTGTAACAGCTGGTGTAATTTATGATATTTGTAAAGGTTAGCTTTAGTTTTTTAAAATTCACTTTTCATTGTCTCAGTCACGTTCAGGATCCATCTCTACCGCCCCCCAACTGACACTGCTGTTTTTACATAAAGACGCCCTATAGTTCTGCAGTGTATCACGATACATACGACTGCGTGTTTTTTTCCCCCAGTATTGCCAGTCCCCACGTGTTGCTGAAGTTACTGCTCTTTACTATGCTTTCCTCTGCATGTCCTGGAGTACAAAAGAAACAGCATACGGCAACACGTGGGGACTGGCAATACTGGGGGAATAAAACACGCGGTCGTATGTATCGTGATACACTGCAGAACTATAGGGCGTCTTTATGTAAAAACAGCAGTGTCAGGTGGGGGGGCGGTAGGGATGGATCCTGAACGTGACTGAGACAATGAAAAGTGAATTTTAAAAAACTAAAGCTAACCTTTACAAATATCATAAATTACACCAGCTGTTACAGACTGAAATCAAATGTATCTTTTTATTCTAAAATAGTGAAAATAAGAACACTTTTCAAATGGGAGTTGTGCAGGATCGAACTCATGACCTTGTGACTCCCAGTCAGCGACTGATACTGTTACGCCACGGAAGCAGTGATAGTTAAGTCATGTCAATGTCTCACACTAAGGCGGGTTTTTTTGGCGGTGGCTTTTTTTTGTACCTTTTGTGAAAGTGTGTCTTTGATATTTGGACTTCAGGCTTCATACATTATATAGTTTATGCCTACATTTTGTCAATTGCTACTAGAATATATAAAACGTTTCTGTTTTAACAATGTGTTTACACAGATTACTGTAGAAATGCAACACATATGAAATGCGTGTGTTCTAAATAACAATCTTATTATTTCTACTCTAAAACTCCACCTCACTCCCAGATAATCAATCAAGGCAAGAACTGGGAAAAGCCTGTTTACGTTCTAAGTCGTTGGGGGGATGGAATAGCCGGCTGCTGGCAGCTTGTCTTTATCAGTACATTTAGATGACAAAAGACGCTGGCGGAGAGGTGAGAAAGGTTTTAAGAAGCGATTTAAGGTGGGCCGGATATACGAGTTTTTTCGTAGGCTCTGGTAATTCTAGTGTTAATTTCATAGTTTTAAATTCCCACTTTTAACCTTCCACTGTTTAGCAAAAGCCATGGCACATTGACTCACAATTTTGCTGCTTTTCTTTCTCTTGTCTTTATGTACTCCTTTATATTTTTCTCTCCCTGTCACTGCTGCTGCCACAAGAGTGCCAACTGTTTTCACGTGGAATGCAGGTTTTCTGTGCCTCTGTTCATTGAAGGCTCATGCCTGTGATTGGCTGACATTCTTGCCTTCACCTTGACCAATCTAGATAGATAGATAGATAGATAGATAGATAGATAGATAGATAGATAGATAGATAGATAGATAGATAGATAGATAGATAGATAGATAGATAGATAGATAGATAGATAGATAGATACTTTATTAATCCCAAGGGGAAATTCACATACTCCAGCAACACCTTACTGATACAAAAAACAATATTAAATTAAAGATTGATAATAATGCAGGTAAAAAACAGACAATATCTTTGTATAATGTTAATGTTTACCCCTGGGTGGAATTGAAGAGTCGCATAGTTTGGGGGAGGAACAATCTTCTCAGTCTATCAGTGGAGAAGGACAGTGACAGCAGTCTGTCGCTGAAGCTGCTCTTCTGTCTGGAGATGACACTGTTTAGTGGATGCAGTGGATTTTCCATAATTGATAGAAGCCTGCTGAGTGCTCGTCGCTCTGCCACGGATGTCAAACTGTCCAGCTCCATGCCAACAACAGAGCCTGCCTTCCTCACCAGTTTGTCCAGGCATGAGGCGTCCCTCTTCTTTATGCTGCCTCCCCAGCACACCACCGCGTAGAAGAGGGCGCTCGCCACAACCGTCTGATAGAACATCTGCAGCATCTTATTGCAGATGTTGAAGGACGCCAGCCTTCTAAGGAAGTATAACCGGCCCTGTCATTTCTTACACAGAGCATCAGTATTGGCAGTCCAGTCTAATTTATCATCCAGCTGCACTCCCAGGTATTTATAGGTCTGCACCATCTGCACACAGTCACCTCTGATGATCACGGGGTCCATGAGGGGTCTGGGCCTCCTAAAATCCACCACCAGCTCTTTGGTTTTGCTGGTGTTCAGGTGTAGGTGGTTTGAGTCGCACCATTTAACAAACTCATTGATTAGGTCCCTATACTCCTCCTCCTGCCCACTCCTGATGCAGCCCACGATAGCAGTGTCATCAGCGAACTTTTGCACGTGGCAGGACTCCGAGTTGTATTGGAAGTCCGATGTATATAGGCTGAACAGGACTGGAGAAAGTACAGTCCCTTGTGGCGCTCCTGTGTTGCTGACCACAATGTCAGACGTGCAGTTCCCAAGACGCACATACTGAGGTCTGTCTTTAAGATAGTCCACGATCCATGCCACTAGGTATGAATCTACTCCCATCTCTGTCAGCTTGTCCCTAAGGAGCAGAGGTTGGATTGTGTTGAAGGTGCTAGAGAAGTCTAGAAACATAATTCTTACAGCACCACTGCCTCTGTCCAAGTGGGAGAGGGATTGATGTAGCATATAGATGATGGCATCCTCCGCTCCCACCTTCTCCTGATATGCAAACTGCAGAGGGTCGAGGGCATGTTGAACCTGTGGTCTCAGGTGGTGAAGCAGCAGCCTCTCCATGGTCTTCATCACATGTGATGTCAGAGCAACAGGCCGGAAGTCATTCAGCTCACTAGGACGTGATACCTTTGGGACTGGGGTGATGCAAGATGTTTTCCAAAGCCTCGGGACTCTCCCCTGTTCCAGGCTCAGGTTGAAGATGCGCAGAGGACCCCCCCAGCTCCGATGCACAGACCTTCAGCAGTCGTGGCGATACTCCATCTGGACCCGCTGCTTTGCTGGCACGAAGTCTCCTCAGCTCTCTGCTCACTTGCGCTGTTGTAATTATGGGTGGGGATGTCTCTCCTATGCTGGTATCAGCAGAAGGATTTGTGGAGGGTGCAGTACTCCGAGGTGAGAGTGAGAGTGGGTTAGGGTGGTCAAACCTGTTAAAGAAGTTGTTCATTTGGTTTGCTCTCTTCACGTCTCTCTCGATGGTGGTACCCCGCTTCGAGCTGCAGCCATTGATGATCTTCATCTCATCCCACACTTCCTTCATGCTGTTATTCTGCAACTTCTGATCCAGCTTTCTCCTGTACTGCTCCTTCACCGCCCTGAGCTGGACTCTGAGTTCCTTCTGCACGCGCTTGAGCTCATGCTGATCACTGCCTTTGAAAGCCCTTTTCTTCTGGTTCAAAAGGCCCTTGATGTCACTTGTAATCCATGGCTTGTTGTTAGCATAGCAGCGTACAGTTCTTACTGGAACTACAATGTCCATACAGAAGTTGATGTAGTCAGTAGTGCAGTCAACAACTTCCTCAATGTTCTCACTATGTGATCCCTGCAGGATATCCCAGTCTGTAGTTCTAAAACATTCTCTCAGAGCCTTCTCTGCCTCCGGGGTCCACTTTCTGAATGATCGTGTGGTTGCAGGTAGGACCCTCACTTTTGGTTTGTAGTGAGGCTGAAGCAGAGCCAGGTTATGATCTGCTTTCCCAAGCACAGGCAGCGGGGTGGTGCTGTATTCATCTTTAACGTTTGCATACAGTAAATCAATAGTCTTATTTCCCCGGGTGTTACAGTCCACATACTGGGAGAAGGCAGGTAATGTCTTGTCCAGTGTCACATGGTTAAAGTCTCCAGCGATTAGCACAAGCGCCTCAGGGTGCTGCATTTGTAACTTAGTAACAGCAGAATGGATGATGTCACTCGCTGTCTCCACGTCCACCCGAGGAGGGATGTACACGATTACAACAATGACGTGTCCAAACTCTCTGGGCAAGTAATAGGGACGCAAACTTACGGCCAACAGTTCGATGTCCCTGCAGCAAGTGGAGACTTTAACGTTAACATGTCCAGAGTTACACCACCGTGTATTAACATAGAGAGCGAGTCCTCCTCCTTTGTGTTTCCCACAGGTACTTGCATCTCTGTCCGCTCTAACTGTGCTAAACCCGGGTAGCTCCACGTTAGCATCTGGGATGGTTGTAGTTAGCCACGTTTCGCAAAAGCACAACAAACTGCATTCTCTGTAGGTTCTGACATTTTTCACCAGTGCAGCCAGTTCGTCGATCTTATTTGAGATTGAGTTCACATTTCCCAGAATCACAGAAGGCACCGAAGGCTTAAAACGCCACTTTCTTGCAAGCTGCTTCATTTTTAGCTTAGTGCCGGCTCTGCTGCCACGATACCGCCTTCTTCTTACCTCGTCGGGTAAATAGGGAACCACACCGGAACTGGCATTTGTTCTCAGCGCTCGAAGTTGAGTACTTGAATAGACGAGTGTCAGCGTGTAAAAATCCATGCCCACGTTGTAAAAGTAAGTGTGTCCAGGGAACGAATCCACATAAAATAAATCTAAGTCTTCATGCTTAAACCTAACCAACTGGAATCCACAAAGGCAACAAGTACTGGCCAATCAGAGACACATAGGAGGTCCCTTTCACTGAGTAACAGTGTAGAAACATTGTCAGAACAGAGTTGCTGGTAAAAATGTAATCTCTGATATGTCTGTTCCAGGTCTGGGTACGGACCCAGACCGCGGTCCACCTATTAGTGACCTGTGCACTAGTACAACCCAAGATGATCTTCATCATTGGGCAGTTTATGTATGCAGTCATCAAAATGTGCAAATAAGAAACATCAATGGAACATATCTAAAATGTGTTATATGCAAAAAAGACAAAATCAGTTTAGTATTGAGAGTCGACAAAAGATATTCTAAGAAAGCAGATAATCAGCTGAAACAATTAATTAGTTCACAATTTTCCAAAAAGTAAGAAAAAAATAATGCTGTTTTGAAGAACTGATTCAAGTTAACTTAAACTGCTATGGGTATCCAATTAGAGCTGAACCAAGATGTTCAAAATATATAAATTTAATCATTATTCAAAATTAATTTAAATATGAAGGTGTGACCTAAACCAAGCAGTAAATATAACAGCTATTACATTCCTGTCTATTGAATATTATAAGCTAATGTTAGCAATACTTTTGTTAGGGAAACTGTTTCATGAAAAGTCTTCTAGATGTCACACTATACCCAGAATTCCATCAACACACTAGAAAATAATATAATGTAAAACAATCTAAATATGAAATATACACTAAACCTAAATGTGTAAATCAATCTTCGTATACATATAAATAAATAAATAAATATTAACAATACTACTACATCGAAATTATTCCTAGTATTAGACAACATGCATGTATTTCCCAATATGGCATCAGTTTAAATGTATTTTAAATTCTCCATACTCTCCAAAACGTAGTTATATTATAAATCATTATGAAACATAATATACAAACTTAACCTAATTTAAGAACATGCAATTTAAATTACACATACTATATATATAGTATATATATATATATATATATATATATATATATATATATATAATTATGAATTATGTACATTTTCATATTGAAAGAACAGAGGAAATATATTTGCTTTACAACTGAGATACAGCGGAAAACACTAACTGGTTAAGCTTCCAAATCAATAGATTAATCATAAAATGTAATACTATCAGGATGCCACTATCATAAAGGGGAAGAACTCATAAAAAAGGTAATTATATTGTCTTTTCAACAAATACTGAAAAACTAATTATTTTTAAAATATTCTTCCTTCCACTCTGGAATTTGTTGCAGCTCAGGCACTCAGATCAGCCAATGATGTTTTTGGAAAGGTCTGTGTTAATGTAGCTGCTGAAATATATAAGGTGTCATCAGGCACGGGTAAGACGCGTGTCAAAAGAATTCTCAGAGTCCAGAAGTTCGTTTTTGAAGTATTTAGTGAAAGATAAAAGCAAATAGTCCACACAAGAATAAAAGAAAAAATAGTTAAACACGTAAAATAAAAGACAAAAAAAAGGAAAAAAGATATCTTCTTTAAACTTAGCCTTTCTTGAAAGACTTTAGTTATTTCTATACCTAAAGATTCTTAGCTTCTTCTTCTGTACGCCTTGGCGTACGGTGCGATACTTAAGTAAATAAATTTTCTTTACTTGCTATTTCTAACATTCAAAGAGCCCGTAGGCCGGTTAGCACAATGCAAGTGCTCAGGCACGAAGACGTGCGATCACGGTTAAAAACCGTATGCCTCTGCACCTTATACAAGGCAAGGCTATCACAAGCTGAATGACTAATAATGTTTACTCCAAGCTGTTAGAAATGGTAAGAATATACCACTGCGAATCTATTTACGGGGGTTATAGGAACTTCCCGTTATTTATGCATTGTCATCTAAGAAATATTCATGAGTCTTATAGAACAAGGAAAATGGCTCTTACAGTTAACTTTGCTCCATGATTGAGGAGAACGTGTCTTTGTTCTTGCAGTATTGTTCTCACAGTGTAAAGTTGTGTTATGGTGTCACAGAGACATGCTGATAGTGTGCATTAAGTCTAATTTAACAAGTGCTTGAACCTCCAGATAGACTTAAGGTGAAAAGAGCAGCTTATTATGCAGTAAAAGATTAAAACAAATTTGATGGATTACAATTGGTAATGTATATTGTAACAGATTGGAATAACTTTAAAAATGTTTTGGTGTTCTTACTGCAGAAGAAATGTCACCAATGTAAGAAAAGAAAGCAAAACAGAAATGGTTTAGTAAAGAGATATTAAATATTATGGAGGGACAGCACTTGATTAAGGGTGAAGACAACAATGAATATTGACCAGTTGATTAAGCAAATTCAGATAGCTTCTAGGAACTGGTTGATTGAGAAATGTGGAGAAATTAATGCTGATACATGCAGGAATTCAAGATCAATGCACAAAAACATTAAGGAATTGACAGGAAAATCTTACATCATAGAGTCTTCAGACGTATAAACAAAAAAGGGAGAATTAGCAATACAAAGAGCGTGCTTAATAGAATATATAGATGAACTGTTTTACAAGGTATAACTCATTGCGTGTCATCCAGTTTCCTCCCAGGTATGTAATACCACTATGGGCCGAAAGGGGGTGCTCCCACTAAATATGTCATTTTCTCTTGCGCCCACAATGCTGAGAAACTGCCCAGTGAGGGCAATGACTCCGCCCCTTCCTATCCCAGGACCTTAAAAGCCCAGTTGCCCGGAAGGAGGACTCACCCATTGACTGGAGAGCAGAGGAGACTGAGCTCCTGCATACCCAGAAAAAGAACCTCTAAGAAACCATGATTGGCAGTGTCCTTATTTGTTAGAACACCAGAGGATGATATTTTTGATTGTATTCATTCTCAAGTAAATGGAGAACTCCAACATTTATCTTGCTTTTCAATTTATCACTCCCTCAGACAACCGCAGGGTACAGATGCAAAAAGCCAGTACTTACAGAGGAAATGATAGGTCCACATATATTAAAATCAGAAGCAGAGAATATTGTAAAGAACATGAAGAACGGAAAGGCAACATGCCCAGATCAGACAAAAGCAGAAATAACTGAGGCTGCTGGTGAAACTAGAATAGTTTACTTAATAAAAAAAATTGAAAAACATCTATAACACTTAAAAAAATCTCTAATGATTTAACAAAATTACTATTTATTGCTTTACTGAAAAAAATCTGGAGCTATAGAATTTGAAAATCACTGGATAATATGTTTGATGTGTCATGTTGTAAAGATTAAGAGACATATTAAACAGATGGAAAGCTAAGATCAGAGGTGAAGTTTCAGAGGTGCAGTGTGGTTTTCTAGAAGGAAAAGGTGCAAGAACTGCAATGATTATAAGAAGAAATTTAATTGAAAGAGTAATAGAACTGCAAAAGAATATACATGTATGTGGTTCATTTCTTACACAAAGTCATTTGATAATGTGAAGCATGAAGAATGTTAAACACTTTAAGAAGTCTACCTCTTGATGGAAAAGATATTCGATTAGTAAAGAATCTATACTGGGAGAAAACAGCAGTTATAAGAATCAACATTTAATTTGGAGAACGGAAGTCGATAAGAAAAGGTGTATGACAAGGCGTTGTTCTAAGAGGCACTGAAGAAATAGTAGGAATAAGAGTTGGTGGTGTCAATGTTACTAATGTACGATTTTCACCTGAGACTGTATTTATTGCTGAAAGTAAAGAAGATCTACAGGAAATTTTAAATGTGGGAGTAGAAGACAATGATGAAAAGGGACTAATATTGAATTGCAAGAAGACAGTTAGTATGGTATTTACAAATGACAAATTAATGACAAAATGCAACTTAAAAGTAAAATCTGAAAATGGCAAACATGGACTGTGAGGAAAACAATGGAAGGTAAACTAAAGAGCTGTGAGATGTGTTTTCTTTAGAACAGGGGGGTATTTTTCGTACGTCGCTTAAATCATCCGAGATTAGGTGCCTCATCTTGGAAAAGTTAATGCCGGTGACACTCATCCGGGATAGGTTGGTTTTTCAAACGCAGCCGTGTATTAGATTAGTTTAGCTGGATCTAATCATACGAGATGAATGCACGCGCCCGCGCTGAGTGAAGAGCCCATATATATTGAGTCTAGAAAACATGATCAGCAAGTCTTTGATAGGCTGTAACAAAATGACGAAAGAACGGGCGCATTTTTTTTTCACACATGAGGTGCAAGACCTTTTATTCAAAGGACATGAAGAATTTCAAGATTTAATATGCACAAGGGGTAACACTGCAAAAGCAGCCCAGACCAGAAAAGATGGCTGGCAAAAAGTGGCCGACAAATTAAACGCTAAGTAGTGTGCATTGTACTTACTGAATGCAGCGTTTCATTTCCTATGTGTCAGATTAATTATTATTTAATATGTCATAATTCCAGATCAAACGTGAGCACAAGGAGAACATGGGAACAGGTTAAAGTGAAGTACAAGAATATACTTCAAACTGGTAAATATTGGTATATAACTATTTAAAGAATTGTTGACATTAATAATCATATATAATATAAAAAACATTAATTGTAAAGCTAATAAGAAGGCAGACAAGCAAAAAACAGGTGGAGGTCCACGCGGTCCAGACCTAACCCCTGCAGAAGAGTTGGCTCTCCAGCAAAATGCCCATCGCCCTGTTTCTGAGGGCATTCCAGGGGGAAGCTCCTCCTCAGAACCAGCGGCAGGATGCAGTGGTCACTTCATTTCAGGTAAAGGATGATCATTGCATATATTTGTCCTCAATGTGTGCCATAGGTATGTTCCATATAGCCCTTTTTTGTTGGGTCAGTTGCAGGGAATGTCATATCCCTTGAACCTGTGTCTGACCAACGAGATATTGACGAAGGTCAAATATTTGATGAAGACACTGTGTCTGATTATTCATCAGGAGGAGAGGTACATTTTCCAAATAATGTTTGATCAAACTCCACTGTGATCAGTTCCATGTGCCCCAATCACATTTGGAAATCCTGGTAATGAGAATGTTAGGCTGATTGTGAGATTCTTTATGGAACTGTGGGTGTTTTTGCCTGTGTGTTGCCTACCTGCAATGGCATGAAATGCCTCTTTTATTGTCTGCACACGCAGGTGTCCAGGAAACACAATGAAAACCTGAAGGAAATCTTTCAGAGCCAAACAGACTTTACGAATTGCCTGGCAAACTGCACTTTTAGATAGATTTTCCGCATCACCTACAGTATATAAAAAAGTGCCGCTTGTAAAAAACCTCAAAGCAATGCATACTGTCTGTGTGGTTGTGAGAGCCCAACTTCGCCGAGTTTGACTTCGAATATAAGGTGCTAATAAATCTTCGAGGTACAATATTCCCCCTCAGCTAAAGCGGTATCTTTCGAAAAGAATTTCCTCCAGGAGCAATAAAGGATCTTGCCGATCGCGCAAAACACTCTCTCTATGAAATTCTCTTCGTATAATTTGTGCACCAATATGTATTGGTCGCTCATTCATGAACGGTGAAGCCATGACTGGATGACTTCCATGCACAGTCACTGATTACGTGTGTAAACTAATCCTTGTTTACGTAGAACAAACCTGCTCCGAGCAGGTTTGAGGATCAGGATGTGTTGCTATGACAACACTTCCAGCAAGAGTTTAAAAAAACCGACAGATCCAGGATCAGGCCAAATCGTCAACAATTACATCCGGCTAAACGACTAATCCACGTACGAAAAATACCCCCCAGGGGTGGGCAATGTCAGTCCTGGAGGGCCGCAGTGTTTACAGGTTTTCATTGCAACCCAATTGCTTAATTAGGCACCAATCCTTGCCAATCTCAAACCTTGTTTCATTTTATGGCTTGTTAGTCTGAAATGTTGTGTTCTTATATAGTGGATGTTTTCCTTTCCAAGGATATCATCCAAATGATTTGAATCCTAAGTGTTTTATTAAGCCAAATAGTGCATAATGAATCCACATGGGTGTAAATGGAAACAAGTTAGACTGAGAACTGCTGTCATTTACATCTTATTGCTAATAAGGAACCATTAAAACAGTGAATGCAGCTGTTTAAGACTGGAATAAGCAATTAAGGCTGGGGAACCTTAACAAGTGAGACCACTAAAATGAAGCCTCAAAATGTCACTTAATAAGTAAGTACTTCATCGGCAATAATTGACTTGTCATTAAGAAACTGGGTTGGAACAAAATCCTGCAGCCACTGCAGCCCTCCAGGACTAACATTGCCCACCCCTGCTTTAAAAGAATGCTAAAAATTTCCTGGACACATAATGTCACAAATAGAGGAGTATTAAAAACAGTACAGTTGAAGTGACATTTACTAAGTGATAAAGAATAGACAAAATATTTGGGACACATCATCGGAGCTGGAGGTATTTAAAGTATTCTATTGATAGGTAAAATCAATGGATAGACAGCAAGAGGAAGGCAGAGAAACACCATCAATGGAAATACTATGAGATGGTTTGGAAGCAACTGTGAGAGTTGCAGTGAGATTTTTGATATGGTAAGGAAAAGAGACTGGTGGAGACCATGATTGTCAACATCTGCATCGGTCATGGCATTTAGAGAGAGACTGTAAGTTAGACTGATGATAGTAAGACATAGCACTTTTAAAGTCTTATCATAGATTTGCTATAGGCCAACTAAAAACATGAATTTTGAGATTTTAGCATTTGCACTATTATTCAGAGAATGGATCTTGTCTCATTGTCTTCTTGGACAGTTTCAATAATGTGGATCAGGGGCACAGGTCTTTATCTAGTATTTATCAATATTGCTTCATTTAATCTTGACAGAAGCTACTGGAAGCACCATGATATTAACTACTTCAACCATCTGACGCTATGTTGTACCTTTCCAAGCAGCAATTGTTTTATGGTACTAACTGTGATGATGAGTCTGTGCTGCCCAGCTCTGGTAAACAGTTGTCCTAATATAAGCCTGAAAGAACTTACTTTCATCACCTGTCTCTGCATTCTTAATAGCTTAAAGTAAGCAATCCAATATTTCTCACTCTGGTGGAATTCACTATCAAAGTGTGTGATTTGTTCAGATAATCAATTTTCTTTTTGGCCAAATTGAATGCCTTCAAGTTTGTGGGTGCATACTTTTTTATTATGTTGGTTTCAGTGTCTCATTTTGTCTGACATTTCCAATTTGGTTTGACATAGTATACAAAGCCTTTTAGATTTGGAAAACAAGAGTAAATGTGAAAGAAGTATTGTAAGTTGAAAATTATTTAAATGTCATAATAATTGACTAGGATAGGGTTAGGGATTGTTAGGCTGGGTTCAGATCTCAGCCTAGTCATTGCTGATGTGGAGTTTGCATATTCTTCCTATGTCTGTGTGATTGTTGCTCCATGCCTTGCAGTTTTCCTCTCACATTTTAAAGACATTCATGTTTGATTATTTGACATTTCTTAATAAGTCCTGCATGAGCAAATGTCTGTGCGTGACCTGCCTTGTGCTGCGGGTGGCTAGGATGGGTTCTGGCTCCCTGTGATCCTAAACTGGATTGAGGTGTTTCAATAAATGGATGAATATATTTCTAAATGACTAAATATAATAATAGCAAATAAAATGATTTTGATCATTATATTTTCTTGTGCTTATCATAAACCATAAAAAAAGATAGGGCCTACACTAAATAGCCTCAAAAATTTTAAATTGCGCAAAATGAAACACTCTTTATGTAAAAGTGACATACAGGTCTTTCTTTAGAGCTAAACGTCTTTTAACCTCAAATTGGTAGTGAGAACCTTATGCTATTTCAAATGTAACATTTTGTGTTTGTTTTTCTTTATACATAAATTGATTTCCAACATGATTCTTATATCTCATATCTTTTTTCCTCTTATTTTCCTTGCTGCTCATGTTTGAACTGTCAAAATAATGTTGTACCCTGTGTTAGACAGTTACAATGTTGTCTTTGTGTGTCTATGAATGAATGTCTAAACATAACAAATGAAGTAAATAAACAAGCAAACAAATGAGCGTTGAGCTCTCTTTGTAGTTGGCCGTTTTTCGTATTTACTTACAAATCCAAGGATGAAAAACAAGGAGCTGAGTAAAGACAAATTTCAGTGCCTATCAATGTGTCATTGCCAGTTAAAGATAAATAAAAATGTGACCGTTAGTATATCATGATTTTCACTGTTTTGCAATTTAATTTCATTGGTTCCAATAACAATAAAGTAATAGTGCATAAAAAATAATGAAATTCTTCATGATTGATTCATTCATGTATGCTATTTACAAGGAAGGAATGTTAATTAAAATAAAATTCTGCCATTTGACTTTTCCACAAAGTGTAATGAGAATGGCCTTGATTCTTGCTTTATAAAACTGCTCATTATGCAGATCATTAAATAAAATGATGGTTGATTTATTGGCTTATGAAACTTTTATACTACATACAGAATAGTATAGATGTATGTGCATGTATGTGTGTATAACTATGAACATACTTATTAAGCCACTTAACAGTATTGCTTTCAAGTCACTGATTTTAAATTCTGACAAGACCAAGTTTTGCGTATATGAACTACAGTCTGGCGACAATATTGCACAAACTTACTTTATGTGGGGAATATTTAGGCAACATTTTATTACAGCAGAAATCTACTGACAGAATCAAGTGTGTATTCGAATCAGCTGGTAGACAGAAAAATGTCCAAAGGGCATTAAATGTCACGCTAAGCAACTATTACAAGTTATGGAAACTAAAATTAATAATCAAACATCTACACTGTAATCTTCATAAAGAAAAAGCCATTCATGCAAGTAAAATGTACAGTAGCACAGTAGGTTTGCTTCCTTACTCTTGGATCAGTTCTCAGCTTTTTTGTGTTGCATTTCCACATTCTTGTCATGTTTGTTTGGATTTCTTTCAGGCACGTGGTGGCACAGTGGCAGTGCTGCTGCCTCACAATAAGGAAACCAGGATTTGTGTCCTGGGTCCTTCCTGCGTGGAGTTCACATGTTCTCCCTGTGTCTGTATTGGTTTTCTCCCAGGGCTCCAGTTTCCTCCCACTGTCTAAAGACATGAAGGTTACGGAAACACTCAATCCTAACTTGGCCCTAGTGTGTGGTTTGGATGTGTGTGTGTGTGTGTGTATGTGTGCTCACCCTACGGTGGATTGGCACCCTGTCCAGGGTTTGTTCCCACCTTGTGCCCTATGTTAGCTGGGATAGACTCCAGCAGACCGCCACAACCCAGTTCAGGACTAAGTGGATTAGAAGATGACTGACTGATTTCCTTTTCTTTCCATATTCCAAAAGTAGCCATGTTAGACTAACTGGAAATGTCTTTTTGCAATAGTAGACATTACTGTGGGTACTATATTTGATATGCTCCACTACTGAAATTATAATAATAATAATAAATAATAAATTTTATTTATATTGCACTTTATATTTTAGCAATCCCAAAGTGCTACAGAGTAAAAATAGAATAATAAAATAAAAAAGAACAGAAGAGTCTATAAAATACTTTAACAAAATGACTTTCTAAAAAGATGAGTTTTTAGGTTTTGCTTAAAGGCCTCAGTCGACTGTGGGGCTCTCAGGTAATCAGGGAGGGCATTCCACAGCCTCGGCGCCACCGATGAAAACGCCCTGTCACCCATGCTGCTGAGCTTAGTTCTGGGGACTTGAAGAGTGTTAGTGAGTACAGAGCGGAGGGAACGTAAGGAGTTATGGGGGGTAAGGAGTTCCTGTAGATAAAGAGGGGCATGTCCATAAATGCACTGATGGGTAAGAAGGGAGACCTTGTACTCTATTCTGAATGAAACAGGGAGCCAGTGAAGGGTTTTCAGGATTGGGGTGATGTGATCATACTTTCGCACCCTCATCAGGATCCTGGCAGCGCTGTTCTGAATATACTGGAGTCTCTGGATACTCTTGCCAGGAATCCCAATGAGGAGTGCATTACAGTAATCCAGCCTAGTCCCACATCCCAATAGATGTTTTCATTTTTTTCCCTTTCCAATTTTTTGACATTTCCACCTGTAAGTCTACTTTCCAAAAATGCTTATGCAGAACAGGATTGCAGACAACTGGAGTCTATCCCAGCAAGCATTAGACAACAAGGCAGGAACAATTCCTGGACAGGGTGTGTAAACACACACGCATACAAACTCACCACAGGAGCTAATTTAGCATCACCAGTCCACCTAACCTGCATGTGTTTGGACTGTGAGAGGAGACCGGTGCACCCAGAGGAAAACTACACAGAAGCAGAGAGAACATGCAGACTCCATACAGGAAACACAGGGACTCGAATCCGAGCCTCCTTGTTGAGAGGCAACAACGCTACAACTGCGTCACTGTGCAGCCCCTTCTAACATTTTATTTTTGATAAATAATTCTCACGCCTGAAAATTTAATATATTTAATTTGGCCAGTTAAGTCATGTGAAAGTATTTGAATAAGGCACGGAATGCAAAAAAGTCTATATTTAAGTTCATATTGTGCACTATGACAGCTGGTGTTATTGCTATTTACACATTTTTTGCAAGTTCTTTAATGTCTGGATTTCTTTTAAGAAACAAATTCTGCATTCAGCCAATCAACTCTTTTTAGCCCTATTTAAAAAGTGTTCTATAAATGCTGTATATTTTAGAAAAAAGCATAAAGTCACAGACATCGAGTTTATTTTATTTTCTATGATTAAATTTAACTGTGTAGAGACATTCACATCCATTTAGTGAACCTGCTTAACCCAATTTAGGGTCACAAGAAAAATTGAATTAACTGTCATGATAACATTCGAAACAAATCACAAATTAATTTCGGTTCAGATGTACATAGAATCTTTTTGTTTTGTTTTTTTTTGTCTTTTTTATTCTCTTGCCACCAACAAAATACCTGCGGTTATACTTGCAAAGCCAGCTCAAAGACAAAGAGAGACAGATAACCCGTCAATGTTTTGAACTTGGGGTTTCCAACACTGGGCCACTAATAGCCAGAACATTTACAACATCCTAAAAGGCAGTGCCTAACCTTTAATATGAACCAGAGGCTCTAAAACGGTGGGGATAAATGTTAAGAACTATTCTACTTTAGATAAATGTATTTTTTAACAATTATTTAACCTATATCAAAAGAACCAGTTATATTTAAGGGATGCAAAGTCTCACTGTCACATTCAGCTAAATAGATAAATAAGTGAAATTTGGTTCTATGCTCCCTTTTTTAGGAAGTGTAAAGTAAGCTTTTTTTTTCTAGTGTTGCTTGAGTTCATACATATTGTATATTTACTACAACTGGTTTGTGAATATGCATGTTTTATTTTGACAGCTGTATCTTTTAAATATTATTGAGGATTATCAAAGAATGTTACTAGTTGTATTTTTGTAAATTTTGATGTTTGCTTTTTTGAAAGCTGAACATATAATAAGTAATAAAAGTGTTATTTCAAGTTGTTGTCTAAGCCAATCTTAGAAAATTAAAGCTTTGAGTTTAACTCATATTAGTGTTTGCTTAATTTGAATAGAATATAATTTTCTTTCATAGTCATAGACAATGGTGTAGCCTTTTACCCCTGTGACGATGCGGGTCCTGCTCCATGCTCCCATCTCACTTTTGGGAGTCTCTTGAACCCGACACCGTTAGTTATGTAACCGGATGAGCTGGACAATGAGGACACCAAATGAAGCAAGGAGATTGGTGCAAAGTCCATACAGTGCTTTTATTAAAACAGACAAATCCAAACAGTGTTCAAAACACTGCAGTGCTCTCAAAGTGTTTCAATAAATAATCCATAAAAAAGGTAAAAATCCCAAATGGTTAAAACATGGCTAAAACGAGATTAAAATCCTGCAGCAGACAATGGAGCCACACCAGCCAATACAGCTCCTTCCCAGTCTCTCCAGCTCACCCAAGGTTTGCTCAGGTGAAGAGACTTCAACAGTCACGGTTCTCTCGCTACCGACCCCCGTCTTGGCTGCCTCTGTGGTTGTTGTCCAGTCTTCCTTCTCGCACACGTAGTCGTTCCTCAGATCCCTAGGGAGGACTCCTCCATTGTGCACCACAAGAAGCTGATTAAGCAATTGAGAATGAACGCACCATCACATGCAGGTGGGACTTGCCCCAATTACCTCATCGACTCCCCGTGGCTGCACGATCGCACCCACGGAGACTGACACGGTGAAATTAATTATTTAAAAACTGGCCATTCTTTCGGAGACGTGGACCCGCTATACCACATTCCTCCCCCCTTAAGCCACCAGTTGCATGGAAAGGCTCCATGCCTCTACCAACCCAGTGCAACTGGCGGCCTAGGTCCACAGCTTGGCCCTGCCACTGCACTAAAACCACCAATAAATAATAAAAGCACTAAAAATCCCACACTAAAACCAACCCAAGCCCCCCTTGTTAAAACAGGACATTAAAAGGAATAAGAACTTTAAAAGACAATAAAAGCAATCACTGCAGTCAGCTGGTGCCATGCCCAGGGTTTGTTCCTGCCTTGCGCCCTGTGCTGGCTGGGATTGACTCCAGCAGGCTCCCGTGACCCTGTATTAGGATATAGCGGGTTGGACGATGACTGACTGACTAAAAGCAATCAATAAATAAATGTCCATTAAAAAGCTCAGTTCTTTTCAAAAGTCTGGCATATATCCAGCTTGCTTCTGTCTCCTGCTCTTTCACCCCACTGCCAGCTCATCCCATCGCTGCCACCATGTGTGATGATGCGGGTCCTACTCCATGCTCCCATCTCACTCTTGGGAGCCTCTTGAACCCAACACCATCAGTAATGTAACTGGATGAGGTGGACAATGAGGACACCAGATGTAGCAAGGGGAAGGTGCAAAGTGCATTCAGTGCTTTTATTAAAACAAACAAATCCAAACAGTGTTCAAAACACTGCAGTGCTCTCAAAGTGTTCCAATAAATAATCCATAAAATAGGTAAAAATCCCAAACGGTTAAAACAAGGCTAAAACGAGATTAAAATCCTGCAGCAGACATTGGGGCCACACCAGCCAAACAGAGTTCCTTCCCAGTCTCTCCAGCTCACCTGAAGAGACTTCTGCTTAATAAGAGATAGAACTTTCTTGCTGTAACTAAGATACAGCGTGTTAATTGAGTCAGTTGTTGTTTAGAGTAGGTCCCAGTGCTAGCAGGGACTGAAAGACTCATTTACAGCATGGAAATGGGATAGGCATACGGTTTTCTGACCGTTTTGAAATGGTTCAACTGTTTAAGCAAACTTAAAGTAATGAAACAAGAATTTTAAGCTTTAAACAGAACTTTTCCTTTTTTTTTTTGCTATATCAATTTTCTCCTTTTTGTGTGAACTGTTTTACTTTGAATTTTCACTAGATCTTTTAAAAACAAAGATATTTTATCTGTGGAATCATTTCAATACATTACATTTTTGCTGAATCCCATTTGCAAACTAGAGCTGCTGAACTTTGGTGATTTTAGTAAACGCATCTGCAGTGAACATCCATCCATTTTCCAACCTGCTGAATCCGAACACAGGGTCACAGGGGTCTGCTGGAGCCAATCCCAGCCAACACAGGGCACAAGGCAGGAACCAATCCTGGGCAGGGTGCCAACCCACCGCAGGATACACACAAATACACCCACACACCAAGCACACACTAGGGCCAATTTAGGATCGCCAATCCACCTAACCTGCATGTTTTTGGACTGTGGGAGGAAACCGGAGCGTCCGGAGAAAACCCACACAGACACGGGGAGAACATGCAAACTCCACACAGGGAGGACCCGGGAAGCGAACCCGGGTCTCCTTACTGCGAAGCAGCAGCGCTACCACTGTGCCACCGTGCCACCCAGTGAACATATAATAAGTAATAAAAGTGTTGTTTTTTCTTTAGATATGTTTCATTTTTAACTTTGTAGCAAGGTGAATGATAAGGCAGAGCAAAATTCAAACACCTGGGGTGCCAAGTGGCCAAAACCCAGTTTCAGTCTAACAAAGTTAAGAAACTTAACGAAAAATATGCATTAACGGGCACTCTCTGCTAGAGACAGTTCCTTTTAATCAGTTCTCTCCAGTCCATCTTTCTCTGCTTTTCCCTTATATCTAAGTATTTACTGTTATGGTCAGGTTTCAAATAACACACCACTTTCCGGGAGTGTCTTCTTTTTATACTGGGCGGAACTTCTTTGGCTTTCTTACATTCAATGGAGAGTTTCTTGAGGCTGTGTGGGAAAAAGGAGACGAGACTGTTAGCAGCAGCGCCTCTTCTCATCCCTGGGTGTTACTATATACCTTATGTGAGCCTAAAAGGCATTTTCTCTAGTGTGCATGCATGACAACCCCAAATAATATCATAATAATATTTATAGTGATAATTTGCTTGTTGGAGCAGCAAAGTGGTTCAGCAGTGGGAGTTGCTGTCTCACAGCTCCATGAGTCTGGTTTGAATCCTAGTGCATTCTGTGTATGTTCCCATAATGTCTGTGTGTTTTTTCCTTCCATAGCCCAAAGTCGAGTATGTTAGGATAATCAAAGAACCTAAATTGGCCTGGTATGAGTAAGTTTATCCTGTTATAAATTGGCTTCCCGTCTATTATTGTATAGTGCTTTGCAACCCATACTACCAGGAATGGCTGTAACCACCCTACTATAGTTCTTAAGTAGAAAAAAACAGCTTCAAAAATTGCATAGGTGAAAATGTCCTATATACTATATGGGAATAGTCAGCAGTAGCACACCAAATAAATCAGGTTTGCTGTGTTTAACCAAGCTTACATTCTTTCCTTGTCAATGACGTATGCTATGTATTGTTAACTGCAGAAATGTCATTATCTAAGGTTGATTTCTGACTTGTCTGGGTTACTGTGATAGGCTTCACTTTTCTATAATTCTGAAAATGAGTGAAACACTTTCAAGAAATGGTTAGAAGGATGAATTTTTACAATCTTATCATATTTTATATAATGAAAAGTTAACATAAGATATTGTGATGAAATATGAGATCAGGACGTCTCAATCTAATAGTCCGTAATCTAATCTAAACGTAATCTAATTCTACATGCAAAAAATGCTCATATCAAATAGGAGGGTGGCACCACTGCAGTGCTCCTTTTCCTCTTCCCATGAAATAAGTCAGCAAGCCACTATGTTGCATGAAAACACACGTTTGGTCTGAAACAGAAGGGGTAGGGTATTCCTGCATATTCTTGCACTGATTCCAGATTTCTCATAATTATTAATTTGTCAAGAACCAATCCATATTTACTCTTTCACTTTCCTGTGCTTCACATGAAAATAAAAGGATAAAAAGCAATTTAATGTAGTAATTATCTGTAGTTTTATCTCATAGATTTTTCTTATATATAAATTGATATTATTTTAGAACAGATATGAATATTTGTTTAACATTTTTATCATATTACGAAAATGTCAGTTTAATACCTCATTCTAGGTTTGTCATCAGAATATTATATAATACATTTTTATTAATTTTTATCAGTTTATTAATTCACTCAACCTGGTTATTTTAATTTACAGTCAGTAAGAAACACTGCCAATCGTTGCAGCATTGTGCATGAGGCAGAACACAACTCTGAATGGGAAGACACATCAGAAACGCATGTTCTGATTTGCAGTCACCAGTTAACCTAACATGGAAATCTTTGGGATGGTGGAAGGAAAGATGTAATAAATTGCTTGTATTATTTTAATCTATTTTAATATATATTATTGGGTAAAAATATGCCACAAGAGTCCATTATCCTGTATTTGAATCCAATGCCCAGATGTTGTCCACGTAGAGACCACAATTCCCCAATGTGTGTGTTTGACTGTGGATTTCCCACCATGTATTCCTGTATTCCTTCTACATACACTGAGATTAGTGGGTTAGGTTGGCTGGCGGTTATAAACTGACATTGTGATAAATTGTGAGCAAGGGCATGTGTTTATAAGTTTGCCATTTCCCAGACTGTTTGGTGTGGAGCTTTACAATGATAGGCTCTGCATTCCTGAACCACTCACCTCAACCCTGATTTGAATTCAGTGGGCTTAAGAATGTTATATTATGTATATAAATATTTAATTTGTTATGCTGTAGTAAGTAATTCTTAATGTGTTTACATTAGAATAAAACATAGTCTACGTTTTCAGCAGCATTTTCAAGTATGTGGCTATGGAAAGAGCCAGAGCATATCCCATCGCAGTTGGTTTAATAGACGTAATAGACTTAAATAAGAGGAAGAATAAAATTTAACTTTTTATTACACATTGATGTACACATTCATTCATAGCTATAAGAGGATCTTAATCGGTGAAGGATTTTCAACATTGATATTATTGTATTAGCAATTATTATTCTCAATTGCTACTCCAGGTTACTTTTATAAATTTTGTTTTTTCAGCTTGTCCCCTAGAGATTCATTCAGAATCTGCCCTCTGTTTTCAGAATCTGTTTAGTTTGAGCACAAGTCTATCCTGAGAGGCACAAAGCCTGGGCATTTTCATAGTGCTGCAAAAATGTTTTCTTGCTGTAGTTAGCAAAATTAGCCTATAATCTATTTTATTATCACCTTATATAACAGATTACAGTAAAATAAAAACACATTGATATAGGGTGATACGTTGTAATTTTACTTATATGTAGAATATTGTGTCAATGTTTGTCACAGCTTTTTATTTCAACTCATTTTTTTCTTATTAAAGGAATACCACTCAAACACTATATATTTTTAAAAAAAAATTTTATTGATTTTATTGAAATCACACAACATTCCATACAAATACATCAATTTTACAAGAATAGGACTGAAAACAAATCAACCCCCACCCCTCTGCTTCCTCAGTGCTTTAAAAGCTTATTCTAAAATGTTATTGATTAGATCCTGCCAGGTTTGGAAAAATTTCTGCACAGATCCTCTAAGTGAGAATTTTATTTTTTCCAATTTCAAATAATATATAACATCAGTTACCCATTGACTTAAAAGGGGAGAGTTAGGATTCTTCCAGTTGAGCAAGATAAGTCTGCGTGCCAATAGTGAAGTAAAAGCAATTACAGTTTGTCTGTCCTTCTCCACTTTATGCCCATCTGGAAGTACACCAAACACAGCTGTTAATGAGTTAGGAGAGATTGTGATACCAAGGCTGTCTGAAAGGCATTTAAACAGTTTGGTCCAGAATGATGTTAATTTGGTGCAGGCCCAAAACATGTGACCCAGTGAGGCTGGAACTTGATTGCAGCGTTCACAGGTTGGATCTTGCCCTGGAAACATTTTGGACAATTTTAAGCGAGACAGATGTACTCGATATATAATTTTAAGTTGAATAATTGTATGCTTTGCGCATATGGAGCTTGAGTGAATTCTCTGCATTGCTACCTTCCACTCCTTTTCTGATATGTTGAGGAAGAGATCCTTTTCCCATTGTCCTCTTGGATCTTTGAAAGGGAGGGACTGTAAAATGGTTTTATATATTGCAGAGATGCTGTCTAAGTCCTTGAAACTGATTAATATATTTCCAGCATACAGGGAGGTGAGAGATGAGGAAAATCGGTCAGGTTCTGTTTAACAAAGTTTCTAATTTGAAGATAGTGAAAGAAATGTGTTGCTGGAAAGTTAAATTTAGAATGTAATTGTTCGCAGGATGCAAAGACGTTGTCTATGTACAGATCTCTAAGTGATTTAATCCCAAATGTTTTCCAGAAACACTATATATTTTTTAAATGTTACTTACCCCATAAGGTTTGTAGTTGCCCAAGAAACAATTTTAGTGTAATGTTTTCATGCAGAACGGAACTAACAAAGTATATGCTTTAACTGAAGCTGGCAGTGATCAGTGCTGGTCAACAGTAAACAATGTCAAAATGTCCACAAAAAAAAATCTCACGTTACTTGTATCACATAATCCACATGAAGTTGTTCAGTCATATACTCAAAATGTGCAAATAGCATGCTAAAATATTGTTAAATTGATTCCTCCAGTGAGATGAAAGTAGCCCACAACCCAGACGCTCTTTCATACAGGGTCACACTTTTGCACTGAAGGCAGGACTTTTGGCCAATGTATCAGGAGAGAGGTGGGTCATAACAACATAGTAATATTTCAATAAAAGAAGTGAAAGCACCCTTTACATATGGAGCAAATGGACTCTGCTCTTCGGTCCACCCCAGACTGTCAGTGAGCTGTGTGAGCCAGCAGCAGTACACTCCTTTGGCAAATCCATATTATAAACAAACACCATGTTTATGAGTTTTTAGTCAGACAAATTCTTAGAGTAGTGTGTTGCACTTTTTTAACCCAAATAAGATGACTAAACTGTATTTTATTTTGCCAGACAAGATTACCAGCACATCATGCCAACATCACCACTGCAGTAATAATGTCAGAATATGCGACAGCTACATACTGTACATCCAGAAAGCAAAACAGGATTAACAACTTCACTGTGCTGCTAAGCACATGAAAACAGCACTGTAGGCTGCATGATTAAAAGAAAGCAATTTCATGTTGACAGCTTTTTGTCATGTAGACAACAAAATTTCAAAGGGAAAGCTATGATGTGGAAACAGTTTATTATTTTATATGGAAGCAAAATAGAAAAAAAAGCACACAGCTATGATGCAAGTCAACCAATTAGAAACAGTTCCATGTTTTTTTAATTAAAATACAGTATGTTAAATCTCACAAAAATGAAGCTTTGTGTGATTCGCAAGTGCTGAAGCATTAAAATTAAACGTTCAGTTAATGGTAATTTAGTCTACCTAGTGAAGGAGTATGAATTCGGCACACTTACTTCTAACACTTTTTGTGGCATTAAGGCCTGTGCCAAATTGCAGGGCTGCATCTGTATGTGATTATGGAGAGTTGCCAACATACTGTACCGTATTGCTCCTTCTAGCCTTTTGAGACCATTGTTGCTTGTTCTACTACTGTCAAGGTTAAATACTTGAGGCTTAATTGACAGATTAATTATGCCCTATACAACAGTCCACAATTCCTATGTCTTATTAACTGTGTTGGAAGCTGGGGGTCATGACTTGACTGGAGGGGGCACCCAGGTGAAGCAAGAGCCTTTGCATAGCCAAATTAATTTCATTTGGAAACCGACATATGTCACTGCAGAGATGTAATTATACTGCTTGATGAAAGATAATTTGTATAAATCTTTCAATACAGTTCATCTCCATATTCTTTATAGTTGGAATTACTTAAGTTCCAGGTTTAACAACAAAAGTTCATGCAGACTGAAAATAATTGCATTGGTAAGCATTATTTGAATATAACCAGGACTGGCGAAACCATTAAAGCTAATTAGGCATTCACCTAGGGTGCAGATGATTAGGGGGCATGGGTACCCAGACACACGTGTTAGCTACTGAACAGTCAGTTGGCGCTCTAATAAGCTGGGGCTAGGGTGCAAAATAACCTAGCACCGACACTAAATATAACCAATCAGTAATAAAGCTAATGCTGGTCACTTGTGACGATCTAACCCTTCTGCGCCATTATAAACTCAAATTAAAGGCAATTACTAAGGAAATTGTATCGACTGGACAAAGATGCAAACTTAAAAAGATTTATATATATATTTACTGTATCTCAATAGAAAATACAAAATATGTTCAGCTTACCCAATACATCGCCTCTGGCTTCATAGCAGCTTGGAATGGTGAATGCTATTGTCTTGAGCACTTAAGACAGTTAGAAGGATAAAATGTATTGATTTCATTTTTCACCCTTACCCTCTGAGCAAAATGATTTTCTTTCACATATTTTAAAGAGAATAACAACATTTATTTATATAGCACATTTTCATACAACAATGTAGCTCAATGTAGCTTAATGTACTGTAGCTCAATGTAGCTCTTCCTTTACAAGATGACAAAAGAAAGTTACAAAAAGGGGAAAAATAAGATTAGGCAATATATATCAAAGGATAAATAACAACAAAACAAGGTAAAGTCAAATGGCAGAGAGGACTGAAAAAAAATATTCTCCAGTTAAAAAAAAACAAAATCTGCAGGGGTTCCAAGTCCAAAAGTGCACCCAGCCCCCACTAGGCATTCAACCTAACATAAATGTTCTTAAATCAAACCTCTTAATTTTCATGTTTCACATGATAGAATTTGATGAATTTCATCTTGTGGACAGATCAGACATGCGTCTTCATTCCAGCATCTCAGGAGGCTGCCTGGTGCCTTGATCAGGTGGTGGCACAGATTGCAACCATAGAAGAACTGGAAAAAAACAGCAGATAATAGTGGGGATTAGTACAAATAGCAGATCAGATTATGATAAGTCTATGCCCATATAGTCTATTAAGAATAGAACTGAAAAGTTTAACTCAAATGAATGAGTTTTTAGCAGTATTTTAAAATGTTCCACAGTATTAGGTCAGATCAGGTCAGGTCAGGTTGGGGAGCATGCACCTGTACAGTGTGTTGCCACACCCACCATACAACGAAACAGCTCGGGATCCTAGTTGGTAACCCCCCATGGCAGACACATGGTCCAGTCCTACCATCCAGAAATGACCCTCTATCTGCCACAGCCAGGTGTTACGTGGTTGTCCCCTTGGTCTGGTCTAGCCACTCAGTGTCCTCAACAACAAGGATACTGCAAGCCGGATTACCCTCGGGGAATCATGCCACATGACTATAGTGCCGTAATTGACACTCCCTCACAATGCAGGTAATGTTCCTTATTTGGGACCCAATGAGCACTCATTCATTTGACACAAAGTCAAACCAGCAGTACCCAAGGATACTCTGAAGAGACACAGTACCAAAGGAGTCCAGTCTTCAACTCAGGTAAATGGATAGCATCCATGTTTCACAACCATATAGCATGACAGGAAGCACCAGGACTCTAAAGACTTGGACCTTTGTCCTTTTGCGTAGATATAGGGAGTACCACACACCCCTTTCCAGCGACCTCATGACCCCCCATGTTCCCCCAATCCATCTACTGACTTCATAGGAAGAGTCACCAGAGACATGGATGTTGTTGCCGACGTAAGTAAACCTCTCGACAAGGTCGACATTCTCTCCGCAGATAGACACTGCTGATGGCTGTGGCTAACAGGTCATTAAAGGCCTGGATCTTGGTTTTTATCCAGGACACTCACAAACCCAGACACTCAGACTCCTTGCTCAGTCTCTCAAGAGCCTCGATCAGACACCGCGAAGATCAAAGCATCGTCACCAAAGTTAAAATCAATGATTTTTTCTTTGCCAACAGATGCCCTACAGTTGCTAGACCCCACAACCTTGCCCAACATCCAGTCCATGCAAGCATTGAATAGAGTAGGAGCAAGAGCACACCCCAGACAAACCACAGAATCAACTGGGAAAAATGCAGAAGTTCTTCTGTGTTAGCCTGATGAATTTCTATAAGTAAAGTATTCCAGATTTTAGGTGCATAATAGCAAATGGCCGCTGCACCACTTTGTTTAAGCTTGGCTCTTGCAATAATAAGTAGACCTACAATTGAAGATCTAAGATCTCCCTGTCTTGAAGTGTAGGGTGACAGTCATTCCAAAATATATAATGTGGCAAGATTATTTAAGGGTTTATAAACCATTAGTAGTATTTAAAGTCTGTTCTGAATGACACAGGTAACCAATGTAATGATGGTGAAACTGGTGAAATTTGCTCAAATTTTCTTTTTCTGGTTGAGATTCTGGCTCCTGCATTCTGCACTAATTTCAAATGATTTATGTCTTTCTTAGGCAGTCCTGTTAGGAGTAATGCTACAGTAATCTAGTCGAGTAAAAGCAAAAGCATGAATTAATTTCTCAGCGTCTTGTAAAGTTATAAGAGGTCTAACTTTTACCGTCCTAGTGATCTTGGTGAATATGTGATTTAAAGGTTAGGTCAAAGCTGATGATTACCCCTAAATTCTTTATCTCTGCCTTAATTTTTAAACCTAAGGGATATTTCTAATATCCTCATTGTATCCATGTTTGCCAATCAGCAAGATCTGTTTTTCCTTATTTAGTTTGTCAACAGACAATAGACAACAGAAGATAAGCAATGTGAATTAAAAATTCATAACCAGCAAACAGCAAATTCTGAAAAGCTCTTATTATGCTGATACAACAAACACTGCTCTAGCACTGCTCTAGTACTTAGACGTGCCTTTAACAAAAGTCAAGCATGGGAAACACAGGACCCTTCCTCAGACAAACATGTTAGACTAATACAAAGGGTTATAACCCTAAATATTTATTCCTTTATTGCTCTGCAATGGTTCCAAATAAACCCTGTTTAATTCAACAGAACTGAGGGAGCATGGCATATGAAAAGCTCAGTTTATAATTGCAAATGTTGACTAATACAGGGAAAAATAAACTTATAAAGACTGAGATAATTTGCACAGCACACACCACACATATGCTATATATAGATAATAATGTTACTAATACAAAAAGAGAATATCTACATTACTTTATTGAGAGTACCTTTAGGCAAGTATGAAACAAACCATGTAATATTCAGGTCATGAATCTGCACAACGGCATCCCACTCATCCTCTCATTCCTCCCAATTTTCACCTTTCCTAAGTTCATTAAACATAACTTTCCTATTGTGCAGACTGCTTCATCCACAAGAGATTTCTAATCAACATCTAATCATGATTTATTAAAGTTCATCACTCAAGTTGTACAAGCTTTTTTCTGTACAGCTCCACTTACAACCTGGAGCCATCATGCAAACAAGGCATCTTCTTTTCCACTAGTAATCACCATATCACACGTAATTACAGTATGTCTGAAACAATACAGGCATATTTGGTCCCACTTGATGTTTTAGTATCAAACAGTGTGCCTCCCAACAGTTCTACAATCTTATTCATTATATGTATTATAAAATGTTTTCTGCAATTTATATTGGCAAAACAGATTAACTGCTTGCCAATCTTTTCAAGGGAACTGTCAAAGTAGGTAGGATCAAGGACTTATTGTAGCACATTTCACTTGACTTGATCAAAGCTACTCTGACTTGTCTGTTTGTGTTCTGTCACAAATATTCAAAAATACTCATCAAAGAAAAATAGCAGAAGCTGAACTTTTCCATAAACCCTGTTCATATGTTCTCTTAAGACTGAACAATCAATCAGCCTTTTAAACCTCACCTTCACACTGTCCTTCCGCTATTTTTACCTTCTCAACGTAGCTCCTTTCCTCCCACCTCCTTTTCCACTTCTGTATCTTACATATTTAACAAGAAATACATTGTTATTTCATTTTTAATGTCAAGTTATCCTTCAATTTTAATAATGTTGTAGAAAAAAAGTGTGTAATTCCAAAATAAACCTGGCAAACCTGTGCTGAACATTTTTATCTTATTACAGTTGTATCCTGGGCTGGTCCATAAAGGCAAACTAGTTATTGTCTAGGGCAGCAATTCAGCAAAGGTGGCCAAACATACCAACCACCCCTGTGTGGGATGTGGCAGGAGTAGCATTCCTAGAATCCTTTCCAAATGTACCACTTTAAATTATTATTTGCCCCATAAGTAATGTGATGTTAGAGCATGTCAGCTCACCAGTTTTTTATTATCTTAGGAACAGTAATGTGTCAACTCCAAGCTCAAGAGATCCAGCCCAGCTCTATGACACTGGAGCCAATTCTGATCAGTGGAGTAAAATATCGTCAGACCAAAGTGAAATGCGGCACGTTAAGATTACAAAAACTTTCTGGTTGGAAATTCAAAAATTGAAGACTGTTGAAAAAGACACTTCAAATACACAAAGGTTTATTTTTTAAAATACATGGTGTCATGTGTATCCACATAGAAGGCAGTTTAAGGGCTTCATTGAATGCAAGTGTTTGCTGAGCGAGGCGTTGGCACTGTTTTCTAATCCTTTCTGTCTTTTTCCCTGTGTAGACCAGGTGATTGACGGCTCTTCCATTACTGACATGATCTCCAGCGTCCGTCCTCCTGGACCCACTCCTTCCTACCATCTTCCTTCATAAACTGGCAAACCAGTTACACGCTTTGGTTCTGATTGGACTTGCGAGGTCGGACCTGTCAAATTATACATGGTTACCAAGGTGGTACCCAAACTCTTTACCTGTGTTCTTTGTGTCATTTTACAATGGATAATAATCCGCCAATGTCTAGTGTAGCAGTTGAGGCGTGGAGCCACCTCTTGAACCCTCAGGTACCACTCTGATGACCAGGTGAAAGTATAACAACTATTTATTTTTCTGTTATACAGTGCACAAAGCACCCTCCACTCCACACTCATATAAATCACAATAACTCTCTCAATAAACCAATCCTCCTCGCCCAGACACTTTGCCACCCTACCTCCCAGCTCAGCTCAGTGTACTGGGCTTCCCATAGTCCTTTTATAGCCCCTGACCCAGAAGTGGTTCCTGGCACAACCCACAAGTCCGTTTCCTTCCGGGTCAGGGCAAACAGTCTTCTTCATCCCGGGAGCACGTTGTTTCCTCCGGTCACGTGACTGTGACGCACTCCCGGGTTAAAGGGCACGCAAGAGCCCACTAGCCCCCCCTACAGCGACTCCCGGTGGTCCCCAAGGTATCCAGCAGGGCTGTGTATACAAACTACAAAGTCCATGAGGCCCTGCTGGAACTCGGAGCACCATCATGCTGTCCGGAGGGCTCCTCCTAGCAGCCTGGGGGTGGCGAGTCTGTAGCCGGTCGTCCATCACACTAGTTATCAAGTCATTAATTCCAGTAGAAACTTTGCTTCATCATACAGATAGCAGGACCCAGGCATATCCCTGCTCTGAATGGAATGTGTTATTTTAACAACTTAAGTAACCTCTGAGCTTTTTAGTCATAATCAGAGAAGATTTTGTAGATATTTACAATTCTCCAAAGCAACAACATAGTCATTTTATCAGAATTCTACTAGGTAAATAATGAAACAAGTGCTTGAGGATACAATTAAAAATAATTCAAAATGAAAACCATTTATTTGCACAGTGAATAGTGTCATGTTGTTAATACAGCACTGTGTCATGTTTTAAAAATTGACAAAATAATATACTGGAACAGCATTGCTATTAGCTAACTAGGCAAGCTATGAATACCGAGCAATAATATCTTGTTTGTAAAGCTTTTCATTTTCTTATGGATTATCTGTAATGGCAAGACATTACGATATTAAAAATTCACTAGGAAGAAAATGAGATACATTCTAAAGGATATTATTTGCACAAATTGTGTTAATATGCCTAAAGTCTAGGGATGAATTGAACTAATAGCTAGATGCATTCAGAATACAGGAAACGTATTATTTTAGATGAAGCACTGAAGCAGCTAACTTTACAGCTGCAGATTGCAAAGCCATTTGTGACACAAACCACAAGGTTTACAAAGAGTGTAAGGTACCCTTGCAGAAGAAGGTGACATTAGAAGAGACAGACTTATAATAGCCTTAAAAGAGTTATCAGAAGACTTATAATGAAGGTAGAGTGTATATAGCATCTTTAGATCACAGGCTGTATTAGCTCAGACAGCATTACAATGAGGTCTGAGTATGTAGTAGCCTGATGCCAGAACCTATTGAAAGTCACATAATAAGACTGAAGTAAGAGATGAAGACTGGGAATAGAAAGCTTTCTGATGATGTAAGCAACGTATATTCTATGCAGCAAATGGATTTACAAGGAAATGCATTGTTAAAAGAAGCAAGCCGTGTTTACTTCAAGAATGCTCTTACACCCTAATGAAGGACTTTTCCATGTGCAAATTTTTTTCAGAATCATACATTTTTTCCATATTTATGTAATCAACTTTGATAATCCCTCAGTACACAGCAAACCAGAAACAATAACACAGTGTCAGTATAGGAGTTCCACATCCTCTAAAAATGCATGTGGCAAGTGATAAGTAATAGGTATGCTTATTTGAAACATTATTGATTGCAAACTATTTAATATAATCCATGGGATGAAATATATATATATATATAATGAGGGGCAGCTGGGAACCTAACCTAGCCAGGATGTACTCAGTGTGGAAGGGATAGCGTGCACAGGGCATTGTCTCCCCCGGATCACTGGGTTTTCCACAGGGCATCATGTGAACTGGAGTTGATCGATGTGGGAGCTGCTGAGGAGTGCTGTGGAGTCTAGTGAGCCCTACTTTGTGGGGCTCCTTCCTTACCCAGAAGTGCTCCCGGGCCATACCTCTGGAACAAAGGAAATGCTTTCAGGTATTACAATGAAGGAGCTGCCTGCCTCAACTCCAGGATCCAGAGTTGGGAGGAGGAGGAGGACAATGCTTGTGTGAGAAAAGGAGGAGGCAAAGAGGGGCAAAGAGGAGAAGAATACAGAGATACAGAGTGCTGTGTATTTTGAGCTTTGTAACTGTGGCTGTGGTGTGGGAAACACTTGTTAAGAAATGGTTTCCCGCAAAATAAAAACCTTTGCTTCTGGCAACTTGTGTCCAAGCCTGTCTGTGTTGGGTGTTTGGGGAGCTGGGCCGCCTGCTGGTGGCCAGGATTGTCGGCAAGATTTCTGGCCATCAGCTGGCAGAGACTTGTGTTTCAACAGTTTTGTTGTTAAACTCCAACACAGCAGCGCTCTGGTAAAGTACAAGTTCACGAGGAACAACATATACAATGGGGAAAAAGGGACTCAAGTGGACTGAAAAAGTGGCGAGTGATCAGAAGGCAAAACAGGGAACAAAAACAGACAGTAGAGACGAGCAACTGACAACGCAGCCCAGAACAATGTATGTGATGAACTCAGGATTGGCATACCCTGGGAATGTTTGACATGTTCATTCTAGACGGCGATACCTGGACTCCTGTCTGAAGCCATACCATTCCCATGGATGAAACACCAATTGCAAAGGGTCCAACGACTCCAGCTGTGACATCCTCCACCCCCTCTTTGTTGATGATAGTCCTAAGACCTGCCCTGAGGAACCCTGGGAGGGCTGGAGCTGTAGGTGGCCCATACAACTCCTGGTTCCCACTATGATGAACAGGGAACCTGCACAAGGGAAAGGAGGAGGCAAGTGCCCGAATCGTCCACCACCAGAGAAGGTTATGAGTTACAGGGGGTGTCTGAGGTTACCATTGATAAAGTGAAGTAGGCATAGTTGGCAAGTGGCTAGATTCCATCTCCCATGAGCCTCCGGAACACCCAACTTAGGCAGAAATACCTATTCTGCTTCTGGTGTCACAGATTCCAGGCTCCAAGAGGAGGGCAACAGTGCTATGAATGCCGCCGGTCAGGCAATGGCTGGAGACGCTGCCCATATCAGTGCAGCATTTCCCTGTCACCATTTTGCTTTTATATTCCAGGATGTAACCATGGACTGGTCAATGCTGATGGCCCCCACAGGCGAAGGACAGCCATCACAGGACGGGAAGCCTCATCCTACAAGGTCCAGAAAGGTTGTGGCAGTATGACGGATTCTGACAGGGCATCATAGGAACTGGAGTTCTTCGACTTAGCCGTGCTGGGTTCCGTGGGTGCCACCAGGAGGTGCTGTGGGGACTAGCGATCCCTACTACTTGGGGATAACCGCTGTAAGAAAAGACGCTATATTGCACCTGACCCGACGCAGATTCACATGGGAGGCACGGGTAAAATAAAATAAACTATTTATTTTTCTTCAGCTGGAGGGCACGCCTTCCCTGTAATCCCTCCAGCCACAACACAGTCCCAAGCACAGTACACTAATAACCCACAAATACAAAGTACTTTCTCTTCCTTCACCACTCCTTCCTGGCAACCTCATCCTCTTCCTCCCGATTCTGGCCACTGAGTGGTGGTCGCTGACTCCCTTTATTGCATACCCAGCCCAGGGAGGCTGCCATCTGGCGTCCAGGGGGAGATACAGGGATTCCCACCCTTGTCCCCCTGGTATATGTGGTGAAGGGGCGTCCCGGCCAGACATGGGCCATGGCCTTCTGTCACACCATCTTATATAAAGTAGATGCTCCTGAGTCAAGCTTCTGGAACAGCAGAAGTGCTTCCAGGAATTACAAAAAGGAGCTGCCTGCCTCAAATCCAGGAGCCAGAGTCAGTATTTAGAGGAGAATTATTACATAAACTAACAAAGAGAACAGAGAAGGAAGTATACAGTAATATTTGTGTAATTTGCCTTTCAATACACTTAGCCTGCACAATATTAATCTAAGATTTAACTTAGACTCAGATTGGGAACCCCATAAGAGGATAAACGCTGTAAAAAGATAAAAAACAACAAAAAAACAAAGGCAAAGACAGATTTGCTATATATTCTCATGGCAGAGACTTTGCTTTTCTCTCAATAAACTCTGCAGACGCTCTTTGTTTGTAATTCCCCAAAGGACTGACTTGATCTAACAGCTACGTATCTTGTGAGGAGATGCCTCCTGACAGTTTTAAATTACAGCTTTCAGAGTAGCTGGAGAAATAGGCACACTGGCGCCTTGACCCTCGCACTGCAGGCTGGCGCTCCCAATCAGCTCCGTTAGCAAAGTCACAGCCATAGCCTTCTTTTGACAAAGTGTCACTCCTGATTGCCGATTCCAACTGTTTCTTTTTTTCCCTCATTTTACGGTTGGGGAAAAGAGAAACAGAAGCATTTCCAACATTGAATATTACCAAAAATATGACTTGTTTTAAGGATTATAGTATGTCTCAGTAAAATGTATTGCATATTATGACAATTAATTACTGCTCAGAAAGAGACAAGCACACACAATGTTTTAGTCTGTAACAAAATTGCAAACAAGCTCTCAAGACAGAAAAATTATCTTCTGCTTACATAAACATTTCTTGTGTGTTGTTAAACTAAATGAAGCATGGGAGACACTTTTTCCACATGAGGTATACTGTACACAATCATCCAGATGTTTCATCTATGGCAACAAGCATTATAAACCACAATACCATAAATGAGAATAAAAATGATAGGATAATCCTAGCTAAATACTGTTAACATAACTTGTAAGAGTTTTGTGTTGGGAGATTAAAGTCTTAATTCACAGCTTATTAAGAAATCATGATTAAAATTAAATTAAACAACTTGAAATAATGTGAGATCTGTCATCTTCATTTGCCAACATTTTCTCTAGATCACAAATGTCACTGTGTGTAAGTCTCCTGTAGAAAATCAAGGTTCTTCCCAGTCTAAGGACACAATAATTTCATTAACTGGCATACCAGCATTGGCATGAGTTTGTCCTGAGGTGGACGGTGTCCAACATACGGATGGTAAATGCTTTACTGTTGGTTAGGCTCTTCCTCCTTGTTTCCCTGTACTGGAAAAAAGCTTTTTCAGAAAATAAACGGAGAGGTGTAATTATAAAATGATAAATTCATCTAAGGGTATCTTTGTTATCTTATAGAACTATGCATTAAATTGAAAAAAGTATAAAAAGAAAATCCACTTGTACACCTTCCATTATATGCATTGAATGAATTTTACAATTTTGTTTTAGTATTTGTAATTGAAATGCATATTTTGGATTAATAGAAACTTCAGTATCAATGTTTATCCTTCAGAACCAAAGCTTTAATTCTTCACTGTTGCTTTCAAAATCTGTTCTTCCAACACCAAACATCTAAAATTAGCACCTTCCTAATTTATTTTGATTCTTCCTGCCTGTTTTCAGTGTTTCTTCGTCATACTAAAATATTTATTCTTCTCCAAAAGTCTTCTTCAAATACCACCATATTTACTTTAAGCCCTTTGGAGTTGTTTTACATTTAGACCACATATTAGTGCTTTGAATTTTAGGTGAAAATCTTACATCTGACCAAAACAGTTAAACGGGTCACTCTTGTGTTTTTTGTTTTGTGGAAACATTCACAGAGGCCTTGAAAAATTACTTTTTAGCATTAGTTTATTTTTGCTGTCATCCTAGCCAGGCCAAACAGGCCAAAATTATGAATAGCTCTTCATACAATAAGTAAAAGAGACTCCTCTCCTGCTGCCTCGCAGTTGGGAGACCTGGGGACCCGGGTTCGCTTCCCGGGCCCTCCCTGCGTGGAGTTTGCATGTTCTCCCCGTGTCTGTGTGGGTTTCCTCCGGGCACTCCGGTTTCCTCCCACAGTCCAAAGTCATGCAGGTTAGGTGGATTGGCGATTTTAAATTGGCCCTAGTGTGTGCTTGGTGTGTGGGTGTGTTTGTGTGTGTCCTGCGGTCGGTTGGCACCCTGCCCAGGATTGGTTCCTGCCTTGTGCCCTGTGTTGGCTGGGATTGGCTCCAGCAGACCCCCGTGACCCTGTGTTCGGATTCAGCGGGTTGGAAAATGGATGGATGGATAGATGGACTCCTCTCAGCCACTGAACCCAGTAGGTCATTAATTGCGTTTGTTGGCCTCTCGTGTGTTGTTGTCTCCATTTATTTCACACACTGGTCTTTGTAGAACATCCTTTTCAACACAATGTCTAGGTGCTGTGGTGAAGCTTTGTTTTTTGATTATAGAGCCAAGAGTGCTCAAAGTGAGATCCGAACATGTTTATGGTTTTGTACCCTGTTTCTTAATGTAATGGTTCCATCATATGTCTCTGACTTCTTTAGTTTTCTTTTCATATCTGTATTTCAGATTTGCTGGGTCACCAATTATTCCCGACAGGCTGGAGTTATTATCCAGAAAATGTGACAGTGCTTTTGATGGTGCACAGCCAGAGGCCATCGACAGAACACATATTTGTATACTTGTAAAATGTCTGTCAAGAAATAACAAGCCACAACAAAATACAATAAAATGGATATGTCTTGTATTTTTAACCCTATGATTCGTAATGCAGACAAAATGTGCCGTAAAAATAAACTTTTGAACCACATGGAAACTGAAGCACCAGTTTGAAAGATTAAACCCTTGTATGTGCTAATGTGCAAATTAGTTAAAGTTTCTGCATTTTCATCCACATACCATACTTGCTCTCCCAGATGGATTTTTCAGACATCTGTAAACTTAGAGCTCCCCATGCATTAAATACGAAAGCTCTAAAACTTAAATTTGTATTTTAACACAGGTTGAGTATCCAACATGAAAAAATAGGGTTTGTTTTAAACTTGATTGCCTCTCTGCTGAAGGCAGAAACTATTCAAGTAAAGGTTTTTTTCAAAGACTGTGCTGAGTGCCAGACCAATTTGTTGCAATTCAGGGGAAAACTGCTGTGACATTAATATCTTCTTATATAATACGCTACTGTGGCTGCCCAGGATTTTAAATCACCTGTAGTTCGCAAACTGTTTGACCTTTTGACCTGAAATTTGGTACCCATATACTATGTGACGTCTACTATCCGCTTTTGGGGTGATGATTGACCTCCGAGGTTATTTCTCTTTTTATTTTTATTTAAATTTATTGTAGAATAAACTCTCAGTAGCGGCCAGCAGGGCGGCCATGCGGCGTATGTGTATGGGCCCCTTTCTCATCCCTACCACAGTTGCCGTCACTTCCCCTACCTCTTCATATCTTAAATCCTTCTTGAGGCAGATTGAAGACTTAAGTGGCAGCTGAAGTGAAAAATTAAGGAAAACGTACTAAGTAATTGCAACACAAACACTGACTTAATCAGTTTTAACGTGAAAAGATGCTGATGAAAGAAGAGAAGAAGTGGGCCGCTAGGACGGAGAAAAGAAGAGGTGCTCAGGAAGCAGCAAGCGCATCAACTTCTGAGCAAACGAATGCTAAACATACAGAGAAAGGAATGCTCAAGTCAAGTGTATTCACTGCATGTTAGTTAGGATATGCGTATCTTAGGCATACAAATTATATCAACACTGCACCCTAACAAGACCAGTGTTTTCACTTTCCCATTTTTACAGTTGTCCGGAAGTGTTCCAAAACTGCTACAGACTAGGAAAAAGACAGACCCTGTTCTCATCCAGGCAACTGAGATGATGCCCATAAAGACAAGCACTAACAACTGCATGGGATTCTGATTCATTGGATTCTAAGGCCCTCTTAATTGAACCCTTCCGATTTAAACGATACATACTGCTGCCACTTAAAGTCTAGCCCTGCCCATTTGCTCCCAGACCTCCTCATCTTAGCCTATCCAGCCATCTTTCAGTCCTACAAATCGAATGTGTGGTCATTGTTTCATGCGGAGTTTGCACAGTGTCCGTGTTGGTTTTCCTCCTACACTCCCAAACACCTGCAAGTTAACTGATGACTTTTAACTTGAAGCCAGTATGTACTGGACAATGTTATTTTGGAAGAATTAACATAGTACTAGTAAGTGCCTTGAGCATGGGAAAGGCACTATATAAATAAAATGTATTATTATTATTATTAGTAGGATAGGACTAGTGAGCTTTGCTGGGCTGAATGGCCTGTTCTCATCTGGATTGTTTGCTTTTTATAATGTTCTAATATGTGAAGGAGCCCTGTGATGGATTGGTAACCTAAGTATAGCACTGTCTACCAGTATGTGTCCAGTAGCTGTGATTTAGGCAGTGGGGCCTGGGACTCTGAATAAAATTAAGTGATTTTTAGTATGTTATGTTATCAAAATGCATAACAGATCATTTAACTCCTGATCACTAACGTTTCTACTTGATTTACTGTTTCTCTCCAGTGGACTATACTTTACTAAAGCACACTTTATCTCTAGTTAAGAATTTTCAGCGTATGGGTGCCTTACTTAGCCTTTCTATTGTACATCTGGGGATCATTATGTTTATTATATAAAATTCTAGAGTTTTTCTCAGATTAGCAAAAAGAAAAAAAAAAACGTAACAGATGCTAAACTGACTTAAAACCTCCCTCCCACACAACCCTCCTGCTATTTTTTGTTACTTAAAATTGCATTTATTTCTCTTTTTGAGAAATCCTGCTACTTATACCTTATCATTCATCTTGATTGAAAATAAAAATCCTAAAGAAAACGGCTCAGTTTTTTTTTTTCAGGTATGTAAATAACTCTCCCAATGCAACTGCTGCTATAAACTATTTTACACAAAGGGTATTGGTTCACATCCAATGGCAGTATCTCTTGTATTTCCTGTATAAGTAGTGCACTCACATACACTTTTTCTGTCCATCCATTTTTTTAAACTATTTTTTCCATATACTGTAGCATCTTAGAAAGCTGGAGCCTACCAAGGCAAAATTAGACATCACACAGAAAACAATTTTGGTTTGGATGTCAGTAGTCATTTTTTTATTTTTCTGACATACAAACTTGTTTGCATTTGAAATTACAAAACAACAAATATTCTCATATGACATAAAAGATGAGGTATATCCATTCATTATGCAATTGGCTATTACAACAACAGTTAAGGGTCTATCCTTACTTTGCAGAATAATCACAATATCTAAAGTGAACTCAGATGAAACCTGAATTCTTTTCAGAGCCATCCCTATAGGACGTGTATAGCCCAAGGCAAATCAGGGATAACAAAAATTATTGAGCACAACTCCACTCAACAAGGCCGATATTACCACCCCACTCTTTGCCGTAAGGAAACAAGCATCTGGGAATTTCGACAGCTAAGTGTATTGATTGTAAGATCAGAATTGCCTTTATCCTGTACTTTAGGAATCATGAATGAAAACCACGTCTTTCCATGACAAGTGGATGAGAATGGCACTGAAGTATGTAATGCCTTTTGTGGGTATCCAATCTGGAGTCTGATCAAAAATGATTCAAGATATTACTTTTGCATCACTGATTACAGGAAGCAATAAGTCAGTTAAAATAAAAGGCTTTTACAAGAAGACTTGAGATTCTGAAGAAGTTAGTCTGTATAGGTTTCTCAAAGACAACTCATAGTCATGCTATTACCTACCACTCCTTTAACATTTTTTATTTTCTAGAGTAGTTTTAAAAAAAGCAAACTGCTATTTTATATACATTATGGTGAGCTTCTGTAGCCAGTTTGAAGTGTGCCAGTATGATCTGTGAGGTTTATCCCATACACATTATTTAATTTAAAATGGAAAATTGAGACCATAAATAAATACAGTTGAAGCCATGCAAACCAGCTGACGGAAAAAAAAAAACATTACTGCCATGTAATCAAACTGACAGGGAGATGGGAAGAGACATGTGGATGCAACAAAAAGAGCTCCTGTGCTCCCTGTTCGGTGATGATCAATATATTGCCAGGAGCCACTGTCTGCTATTTAGAGTGTCACTGTGAATGAATCCCATGTTTGGCAAACACATGTTTTTATTTTGGACCCTGAAAAAACTGTAAAGCTCTGGCAACTGCATTGAACAGTAGAGCTCACCTACGAACAGATAAAAGACATCTCTCCTGTCCTTACCTAGGAAACATGCCTCCTGCAACCCTTACTTGAAGAAGGCCAGAGCCCATTGCAGGAATGCCACAACTGCATCACGCTTTTTGCCAATAGCTCTCCTTCCAATATTGTATTATTGCAAGTGTTCAGATGATATTAAAAGAAGCTAAGTATATTCTTTCTTTAGCATTAATTTTTGGACCACTAGGGAAAGATATATTTTATTATATATACAGTATATATATTGTGAGACACACCCGGATACCGCCAGACAGAGACCACGTCTTTATAAAAAGCACACATTTATTTACAGTCCTCACACAGCACACAGTGCTCCCAGCACCAATCACCCCTAATATTGGCCTCTCTCTCACTGTCCGTGGGCCGCCTTTCCTCCCTGCTGTCCTGCTCCCACTCCCGACTCTAGCTCCCCGACTGTTGGAAGGTGGCCCCTTCTATGTTCACCTGGATGTGCTCCAGGTACCTGATGACGTCCTTTTGGCAGCACATCCTGGTGTGGCGGAAGTGCTGGTCTTGCACCCGGAAGCACTCCGGGCATCCCTGGAAGGATCTTCCTCCATCTTCCCGGGTGTTGCAGAAGTGCCTGTTTCCCGGGCTCCATGAGGCTCGGGGCGCCCCCTGGCGGTGGCCACAGGCCCCAATGGGCTTGAGCCTCCTTGCTCTTCTCCCGTGGTCCTCTCCAGATCCAGGGCGGTTGCCCCCTCGTGGCCCGGAGGACGTATATGCCACCTCTCGGTCCTTCCAGGTGTCCCGGCTGGATCTGTCCCCCAGCCTCCTGTGACAATACTGTATATATATTGTGAGCCACTAGGGGGCGTACCGCCACCCTAACACACACAAATAGGCAGGAGACAGGTTTTACCACACTACACACATTTATTTACAGTTTTACTTGCCCAAAATACCAGTCAACACAACACACTAATACCATTCAGTCCCTTCTTGCCGTTAATCCTTCTCATCCACTCCTCCACAGGCTTTTTCCTCTCCTCCCAACTTTGTCCAAATTATGGAGTGGGGCGGCTCCTTTTTATAGGGCACCTGGACGGACTCCAGGTGCTTTACAAGCTTCTTCCAGCCATACTTACTTAGGGTCCTGGAAAGGTCCATGCGTCCCCTGGTGGAGGCCCCACTGGAAACCAAGAGGGCTGCCCTCTATCGGCCTAGGGGAAAAACTGTCACACAAATATGCTCTCCCCCGGTCCTTCCACACTCTGGGAGTACTGGCCAGGTAAGGATTCTGGCCGCCCACCACAATATATGGAGGGGCGCACTGACTGTCTTTCTCAATCCCTTTCAGACAATTCTTAGGAAATCCCACAGGGTTTCCGGCACCTCTGATGATGTCTTTTCCGGTCCCGCCTCTGTTGATGTCACGTCCACTTCCGGCCCCGATGACATCACTTTTTACACTGGCCATTAAAGCCGCCGTCTTGACTATATACTACAGTTCCATTTTGGATTCAGTCTGGTAAACAACTCGCTATCTTTAAAAATACCGTTTTGCAGCCGAGGCACAATATATTGGTGGCTGTCCTAAACCTTTATAATGTCTTATTGTCGTTCTTGCGACAAAATATATATATCCACACACACTTTGAGTTTAGTAAAACCTGCAATCTCTAACAAACATATTCTCAGGGAGCATGTACCCCCTGCTGGATGCAGCTTCTCACTCCAGGCTATCTATTTTCTGAAACTGCTTTATCAATTTCAGAAGCACATAGATGGTCTGAGTCACTCCCAGTAACATGAAGGCACAATTCTGAATGACACACATCCTCACCTCAGGACACCCCATTTCCACCTTTTGAATTTCAAGTCACAAATCAATCGGATTATGAAAATCTTTGTAATGTGGAAGGAAATTAGTTGTCCCAAATAAAGCCCAAACAGACATCAAGAAAGAGACATCGAGCATCATGAGAGTGTGTAGACTGAGACTAGCATCTGAATTGAACACAGATCCCTGGAAATGAGAAGAGGCAATGCTATTACATGCCACTATAGTGCCCTCCTCCGTCCATCTATTAATTTTCTAACTCACTTAATCCAGTTCAGGATTTTGGGGACTTTGCTCATTCCTGCAGCATTGGGCACATAGCAGAATCCAGCCCAGAATGGAATGACAATAACACAATAACCAATAAATACTAAAATGGTGTAAGGGATTTCAGTAGTTGTGGACTATTTTTTTTTACTAAAAAATACCATCCCTCAATAGAAGATTAACATCAATAAACTCTTCTACAGTCTTGAATTATAAGATTAGTGCCATCAATTACAGATATCATGAAATTAACCTTAAACTTTATCAACTGTATATTTCTTCTCCAATAAAAAATGTGGTCTGTGCTGGTTGCACTGGAAGTGCACATTCACCAACAGAACTGCATTCTAATAAATGAAAGATGCGGCGAGTTCCAGATGCATTAGTAAATTCAATTAAACTCATATTTAGCAGAGCTTACTAACATGTAAACAATGTTTCCGCAACTAAAAACATTTGCGTTGAAGCGATTAAGGATAAAGTTGTTGCTGCTGAGAAAGATTGCTATAGCAACAAAAGAATTCTGCTTAAAGACAATTGCATAATATTGATTTGAAGTTAACGCGCTCAAATAGTTAAAAAAATATATTACAGTCCAACATTTTGGGGTTCCTTTATATTTTTTGTTTAAAAGCCCAAGCAATTCAGTATACTGTAGTTCTGTTATTACAGTTGCTGCAGCAATCACACTGTAACTTTACTGATTGTAAGTTTATGGGGAACTGAGTTTAGAAGAGCAATGTACTGCAGCTTCTGATTAACTGAAGGTGTTTCTATAAAAAGATAATGCTGAAAACAAAATGTATGTAAAGATACAAATCAAAAGAAGTGCTTCACCTTACATTTTGAATTTAGAAGTATATTATTTGGATGTCAATGTATAAATAATCAAAATTGTATCAAATGGAGCAATCAAATAAAGATGTAACAACAGGATGACAACATATCTTAAATGTTGTCATGCACATAGGGGACAGTTTAAGAGTTCTGGTTATTTTAATTCTCCATCTCTACAGGGGTTGGCGTTCTGTGATAACACCTTCCTTGTTACCTCCTTCTGCAGTCGCGAAGATTGACGGCTCTTCCTCCACTGATGTCGCATGTGGTGTCCACCCGTCTGGACTCACCTTTTCCTGCTGGAAATCAACATAACCACAAAGTCCACTATTTTGATCAGTAAGAACTAGACTCCCTTCTGAAAAGACATTTTCTCCAATGCTTTTAATTACATTTGTTTTCTTTTTCAATTCAAATTATTTTGGGATTGCCCACAGCTGCCCCAACATTTTTTATTTTCTCTGCTTGTTATTACAATGTCTAATGTAATTATATCAACTACAGAAATATATATGTTTAAAATATTTAATACACTTAAAATTTGACAAATACTCCATGGACACAATAAATGCATTTCTCATGTTAGCTACTACAAATTTTCTGTACAACACATTGTAATCTGAACCATTTATCTGTAAGTAGCTGCTCTACCCATCTAAGACGGGTTGAAATCTAATTTATAAAAGTAGACCTAGGTGTTAATATTTGCAGTGCATTTTGTAATACATATTGTAATAAAATGCATTGCATGTTTCATTCCAACACATGGCACATCAAAAACATTAGCACTGCTTTTATGAATCCCATATCAAATGGTATATAACAATGACAAAGCCACCAAATGCACACACAGGTCCACAGACAAACACACAGACACTTGATCCTTTTATTAAGATGGATAAGCTGATTTCTAAATGACCAGCAGTTACTCTCTGTTGGATGTACTTAGTTGAGATGTTTGCAGTGCTGTTTGTCCATCCAGTTGCTATGTCTCTGTTATACGCATTTTGGTACTGGATTCATAACAGTAGTGCTAATGTTTGTGGTACTCCATATGTTGGAAAACAGAGACAGAGCAACCGGATGGACACTGAAACACTCGTTCCTTTTATTAAGGTAGATTGTGACATCTTACATTGAAATCACCAAAAAAATGCATTTTGATCACCATTCATTTCCATCATATTAACAAGCTAAATAAAATGGCTACAGGATTGCTTTATAATCACACTAATGAAAAGGGACTATCAGTGCTTACCAGTCCTGTGGATACAAGGGTATCTACTAAGCTTAGCACATTTTTGTGTGATATAGTGTTAATGTACAAATACATTTTGTATTAATCTACAAACATAGAGTAATGTCAAATTGAAGATATAACAATCAACAACATAGAATTAACAGATTTTCATCTTCCCAATGACATGCTTTCCTCTTACAGTATATACTGTATTTTCAAAAGTGGTTAATGACTTGATTACAAAAGAAAAAAAGGTTAATGTTGGGACTGTGTTATGGTTAGTCTGTAAACTTATAATAATCAATTATGTATTACTTTCTGTGATTAATATTCAAAGTTATACTGGTATATTTTCATATTTCCATTATATACTCTTTTTGTGCACAGGTATTTTTACCATACTCTGGTAATTTACCTCCTACACCCAGAAGGAGGCCCAGTAGATGCATTCGGGTAAACTCCCATGGGATCGATGAGAGGTGCCATTTCTAATTTTTCCATTGATAGCAAAGACTTTCAGGTTCATATTTATTTTTAAAGAAAATTTAGTTCACACACTAACATTTTGCCTCTCTAGATGTAGTGAAAGCCATTCTCAGTATTAGCTTTATCAGATTATGCAAAATATTGTCCTGCCTTAGCAGGTTTGTGTAAGTCTCTGTTAGTTTTGATTCTATTTTCATTTTATCACCTAATAAGCTAATGCTTGCAAATGTCTGAATGGCAAAATGTTGAGCCATTCTACTTATTGTTCTGTTCATAATAACATGAAAGTAAATAAAACTGTTTATTCATTTTTAGTTTATAGGTTGAGTTTAACACTGAAATAGTTAAAAAATCATTTGGTTCATATATATTTCATAAAGAAATATCACATTAATAATATAAATGTTGATATCTGTGTCCAAAGTTAACACCAGCCAAACTGGATCAAACCTAGAAAGTCTTTACAAACAGCCTAAGGAAACTACAGATTTTTGATTAATGTACTAATGTGGTTCATTTATTAACCAGTTTCAATTTATGAAAGCCCTGAAGGTCACTGAAAAACTAAATAAACCTACAGTTTATCCTACACTATATGACAGCACTCTGCAAATAAGAGAATACTTGTTACATAAAAGAATACAATCTTGTGTGTTCCAAAGACATATATACATGCATGCAAATGTTTCACATATAACTTTAGATGATTTTCTTTTTTATCAACTGCAAATGACAGGGAGGAAGAAGACCAACAGGCTAATGGTTCTGATTCCTGTTAGGCAACAAGCAAAGATAAATTGATGAGCTTCTTCCTGTTAAAGACAACTTTAATGAAAGAGCTAAATCAAATTAACTGGCAAACAACATTCATGCAACATTTAACAAGTAATATAATTTTGAAACCGTTAAATCAATGTGCTTTCGAAGATGGACAGCTATGCTTATAAATTAATTTTACCCAGCCCATAGTATTAGAAAAAACTTGAAAATTGTGCCTATACCAAAATAATTTGTATATAATTATAATATATAAGTATAATAATTATTAACAGTAAATGTTAAGTTATATGTTGCAAGCTGAATGATATGTCTTTATGGAGAGCATTTATGAAATACAGTAATGTAATTCTGACCTTATTAGGTTGTTTTTTTTTTTGATAGCAGAGCCTATTTTTTTGAGTTACTCATAGTCACAACAATTTTAATCTTTTATACACAAAATCGAAGAACTACAGAAAAGCATCATTGTATTTCAGGTAAGATTTCAGAGGTCAGCAGTTCATTAAATAAACAGTATGTCAGCATGCAACAGTTAATCTTGAATATTTTAAATTTTATGAAAAAATGTATAATTATACTGTCTCTCACAAAAGTTTATTATTAATATCGTAGTCTTCACAATGAAAACTCTGAGTACTGTAGGTATTTACAAGTGTAATACAGTTAAATAATACATAAAACATTATCTTTTAAAATACATTAACAGTATATCTAAATTTACTACTAATAGGAATTATGTCCAGGATTGGATCTTTACTTATGACCTATGCTGCCTAAACAGGTTATGAATATGCAGGTTTGTGAAGTGGTAAAACACTATAAACACAGAAGTTGAAATATATTCATCCACATACTTTATATAAATGTATACAGGGTGATTAAAAAAGAATTGAACACTTTCAAATATTTATTGCCTAGTAAATAAATATCCTATGGACATACAGGCTGTTTCAAATTTCAAAATTACCCTTTCAAGAGTTTTGGGACTGAGGAAACTGAGGAACACACTATGACTCACATTGTGACTGATCATCTGTCAGTCATTGATGGTGATACGCTACTTAGGGTTTGAAATTAATTAGACTTCAGGATTGATGTGTGCCAGATCATTAGTTATATTTGTTTAGGACACTTACAGGAATTAAAGAGAGTTGTAGCCCCAGCAATGATGCCTATGGACTCCACATTTAATATCACCTTAATTCTGTAAAAAAACATTGTTGCACCATAACCATTTGATTCCTGTGTTTAAGCCAATTTTGCATATTGTTCCATGGGAATATGTCTGAATGAACTACAATTATCAATTATTCTCCTAAAGCTTTGCCATATTAGTGAAACACAAATCTTCATTGTCTAAACATATACAGTATATTGACTGCTGGTGATAACGCCAGTAATAGGGTAGCTGGCTGTTATTTTTGCTTTTTGTTTAAAATTGTGAACTGATAATACATAGTGAGCTAGTTGGCCAATAGCTACCATAATATGTATACCTATGATCTGCTTTTCGCAAATGAGAGGATGTGGCAGATGTTTGCCTACTATAAGCCTTACCTGGTTCAGACTTATGAATGTAATACTCCGATCTTCACCCTCTCTTTGTATATCACCTACTCTTTGTTTATTTGGAAGGTACTGTATGACATCACACACACCCATGCATATATATATATATATATACAGTGGTGTGAAAAACTATTTGCCCCCTTCCTGATTTCTTATTCTTTTGCATGTTTGTCACACAAAATGTTTCTGATCATCAAACACATTTAACCATTAGTCAAATATAACACAAGTAAACACAAAATGCAGTTTGTAAATGGTGGTTTTTATTATTTAGGGAGAAAAAAAAATCCAAACCTACATGGCCCTGTGTGAAAAAGTAATTGCCCCCCTGAACCTAATAACTGGTTGGGCCACCCTTAGCAGCAATAACTGCAATCAAGCGTTTGCGATAACTTGCAATGAGTCTTTCACAGCGCTCTGGAGGAATTTTGGCCCACTCATCTTTGCAAAATTGTTGTAATTCAGCTTTATTTGAGGGTTTTCTAGCATGAACCGCCTTTTTAAGGTCATGCCATAGCATCTCAATTGGATTCAGGTCAGGACTTTGACTAGGCCACTCCAAAGTCTTCATTTTGTTTTTCTTCAGCCATTCAGAGGTGGATTTGCTGGTGTGTTTTGGGTCATTGTCCTGTTGCAGTACCCAAGATCGCTTCAGCTTGAGTTGACGAATAGATGGCCGGACATTCTCCTTCAGGATTTTTTGGTAGACAGTAGAATTCATGGTTCCATCTATCACAGCAAGCCTTCCAGGTCCTGAAGCAGCAAAACAACCCCAGACCATCACACTACCACCACCATATTTTACTGTTGGTATAATGTTCTTTTTCTGAAATGCTGTGTTCCTTTTACGCCAGATGTAACGGGACATTTGCCTTCCAAAAAGTTCAACTTTTGTCTCATCAGTCCACAAGGTATTTTCCCAAAAGTCTTGGCAATCATTGAGATGTTTCTTAGCAAAATTGAGATGAGCCCTAATGTTCTTTTTGCTTAACAGTGGTTTGCGTCTTGGAAATCTGCCATGCAGGCCGTTTTTGCCCAGTCTCTTTCTTATGGTGGAGTCGTGAACACTGACCTTAATTGAGGCAAGTGAGGCCTGCAGTTCTTTAGACGTTGTCCTAGGGTCTTTTGTGACTTCTCGGATGAGTCGTCTCTGCGCTCTTGGGGTAATTTTGGTCGGCCGGCCACTCCTGGGAAGGTTCACCACTGTTCCATGTTTTTGCCATTTGTGGATAATGGCTCTCACTGTGGTTCGCTGGAGTCCCCAAAGCTTTAGAAATGGCTTTATAACCTTTACCAGACTGATAGATCTCAATTACTTCTGTTCTCATTTGTTCCTGAATTTCTTTGGATCTTGGCATGATGTCTAGCTTTTGAGGTGCTTTTGGTCTACTTCTCTGTGTCAGGCAGCTCCTATTTAAGTGATTTCTTGATTGAAACAGGTGTGGCAGTAATCAGGCCTGGGGGTGGCTACGGAAATTGAACTCAGGTGTGATACACCACAGTTAGGTTATTTTTTAACAAGGGGGCAATTACTTTTTCACAAAGGGGCATGTAGGTTTGGATTTTTTTTCTCCCTAAATAATAAAAACCATCATTTAAAAACTGCATTTTCTGTTTACTTGTGTTATATTTGACTAATGGTTAAATGTGTTTGATGATCAGAAACATTTTGTGTGACAAACATGCAAAAGAATAAGAAATCAGGAAGGGGGCAAATAGTTTTTCACACCACTGTACATATACTAGCAAAATACCAGCGCTTCGCAGCGGAGAAGTAGTGTGTTAAAGAGGTTATGAAAAAGAAAAGGAAACATTTTAAAAATAACGTAACATGATTGTCAATGTAATTGTGTTGTCATTGTTATGAGTGTTGCTGTCATATATATATACATACATATACACACACACACACACATAAACATATATATACATATACATATATACATATATATACATATCTACATATACACATATCTACATATACACATATATACATATAAACATATATATATATATACATATACACATCCACATATATATACATATATATATACACATATCAACATATAGATAGATAGATAGATAGATAGATAGATAGATAGATAGATAGATAGATAGATAGATAGATAGATAGATAGATAGATACTTTATTAATCCCAATGGGAAATATATATATACACATACATATACACACATACATACACACACATATACATATATACATATACACATACATACATACACATACATATATATATATATATACACACAAACATACATACATACACACATATATATATATATATATATATATATATATATATATATATACACACACAGACACATATATCTACATATATATATTTACATATCTACATATATATATATATATATACACATATATATACATATCTACATATATATATATATATATATAGACATATAGACATACATACATACATACATTCACATATATATATATATATATATATATATATACCAGCTGAAATACCCAGCGTTGCCTGGGAGGAAAATAAAGTTTTTTTTTTAATTGTTTGAGAAAAATATAATTAGAAAAAACACAAGTTTAAAAATAAAAATAAATATGAGTCGGGTGTTGAAACTCTAAAAAGCGATCATAATATCAGTCCCCAACTTATACACCCGTTCAAAAATGCAACACTTAAATTTTTTGCCTCCTCTAATCTTGCATCAATTTCTCAGATGCATTGAATTGTGTGGCAGCAGCGCAGTTACCAATTTCTTTTGCCACTTCAAAGACATTTAATTTAAAATCAGCTTCATATTTTCTTCTGATCAAACGCTCCATTGTAGATAAGGGATGGTCTTACAATAAAAGTGTATGAAGGTGTGAGATACAAAAAACACAAAACAGTGCAAATGTTGCTTCAGAATAGTTCGGGTATTAGCATGTGGTCACGTAGGCATAATAGAGAAAGAGAGAGAGAGGTTAGGAGTACGCGCTGATACAGCGCATTGCCTCACCTACAAAAAAAGGCAGTGTGTTCTGTGGTTACTCTCTCAGGTGGGCATTAGCATATCATAATCTGTTAGATCAATAGCGAGAGTTTTCCGCTTTCGACTTGGACAACAGACAGTATAAAATACCATAATACCACGTAGCTCTGATCTCTCTCTCAAAAACATTAAACGTTACTCCTTAACAATCTGTAGATGATAATGTCTGTTGAACACACAGGTATCGCTAGCTAAGCGGAGGCATGGTGCACTGCAACACGTGGCGAGACGTGGAGTAACTGGAACAGAGGCTGGCGAGTGAATGAGGAAGGCCCCGCCCCCATGCTCTGAGCCCACAGGCACTCTGTTGGATTTGCATAAATACATCGATACCGCAAGTGAACTATGGTACTTAGTGTGACTATTTGAGACTTACTTTTCTGTTCAGGTACCCATTTCATTTATGTAATCTGCGGATTCTCCACTATTTTTTGTTCGTTTATTGTGATTATAGTTATTTATTGATTCCCTTCTTTAGCTGACTGCCTGCTCATATAAAGCGCTCCGCTTTTTTTTTTTTTTTACAGGTTTGATTCATCCAAGTGATCACTCTTGCTCCGTTCATTCACTTCACATGAGCCGCTCTCTTGCTTCTTATTCTTTCGCTGCCTCCTCAATTGTGTAATGAATGTTTTCTTCAGCGCTCTTTCGCGCTCTTCCTTGTTTTCTACGTACTGCCTTCACAGTCAGTTCACGTGTTTACGTAGGAGGCGTGATGACGCGACACGCAACTCCGTCTCCTACGGCCATCTTGCTGCCTTCCATTACAGTATATGGACAAAAAAGAGGTTCCAGTTATGACCATTACGCGTAGAATTTCGAAATGAAACCTGCCTAACTTTTGTAAGTAAGCTGTAAGGAATGAGCCTGCCAAATTTCAGCCTTCTACCTACACGGGAAGTTGGAGAATTAGTGATGAGTGAGTGAGTGAGTGAGTGAGTGAGTGAGTGAGTGAGTGAGTGAGTGAGTGAGTGAGTGAGTGAGTCAGTCAGTCAGTCAGTCAGTGATGGCTTTGCCTTTTATTAGTATATATATATATATATATATATATATATATATATATATATATATATTGTCACGCACGCGCGATTAGGGAGCCGCGTAACGACCCAAAATGTGACGTGAAGCCGTATGTCAGAAGGGAATGGCGGGGTACTAACCTCTCTCTCTTTACCTCTGCAGAAAGAAGGATGCACCGCCGCCATGAATCCTCCCTGAATACATGAAACTGTAACAACATTTCCCCCTTCCTTCTGTCGCTCCCCGATGACGTCAACAATCCCAGCATCCATCACGATTCCTTCCCAGCAGTCCATTCTCCTATTTCCGGTCCCTCCTGATAAATGTTCCCCTCTCCACCATCATGGCGGCTGTGTTATGAATGCCAATTCTGAAATCTTTGTTGGTGAAAATTAATCTTTGTTACAGTATACGGGGCCGGAAACCCCAAACCTTTATGTGCTTTGAGTCATTCTTTTACAGTGGCGTAGCCGGCAGGATAAGAAAGTGTCCGAAAAATGTCAGAAGGGCAGGACCTGAACGACGTTTTGACAGGGATGGCATCCCAGATTCAAAACTTACAACATGCACACGCCGTGACGCAACGAGAGTTGGAGGAAACCAAGGCCAGACTAACCGCAGCGAAATCAGTAAGACCGGAGCCCGCTCGACCTCCGCCTCCGCAAATTGTCCCGTTGTCGGACGCAGATGATATTGAGTCATACTTGGGCATTTTTGAGAGGACAGCCTCTTGGAATCAGTGGCCGCGGGAGGAATGGGCGTCCATTTTGGCTCTGTACTTGAAGGGCGCTGCGCAGCTGGCCTATTATGACCTCCCTGAGGAGGAGGCCGTGAATTATGACCTACTAAAGCCGGAGATCCTTAGCTGCTACGGCATCACCATGGACCAGCAGGCGAGCGAGTGGCGAAACTGGCAATTTGACCCCGTCCAACCTGCCCGGGCCCAGGCTTTTGACTTCTGGGGCAAGATGGGTCGCTGGCTAAGGCCAGAAGGTCCCCAAGCACGCCGAGTACTGCAGCAGGTTGCGTGTGAGGGGTTAGTTAACGCCATGCCAGGATATATCGCCCAGCAGGTCCGGAGACATCCATATAAAGATATGAAAGGACTCCTGGAAGTCCTGGAGCGTCAACTCGCGGTCCACCGAACCGGGGGGTCGGAAAGGCCGGCTTGTGGGGCCCGACAGGGACGGGCCATCCACCCCGAGCCCACCCGTCGTGCGGCAGAAGCACCGACGAAGCCCAGAGCAAAACCGGGTCCGCCGCGCTGTTTCAAGTGTGGGGACCTTGGCCACCTTTTGCCACCCTGTCCTCTTTACCAACAAGAGCCTATGGACTGCAGTTGGGCTACTACCGAGAGGTACTGTGCACTGTCAAACCCTCTGGCTATTCCTAATACGGGAGTGGTTTTGGTTAATGGTCATTCTGTACTTGCATTGTTTGATTCCGGCAGCAACATAACCATCGTCGCTCGCAACAATGGTTGAATCACTATGTGAGCATGACTTGTGTACATGGGGAGACCAGGTCATATAGGTCCGCAAAATGTTTCATTTCCTGGAAGGGTGGCCTGACTCAGTTATCGGTCGCGGTGTTGCCCGAGCCTCCCTTTCCAGTCATTTTGGGACACAACTGGTTGTATAATAAAAGCGGTAGACGGAAAACCACTCCTGGGGCCAAATTGGGTCTTGTTATGAGTGGACGAGGCGCCATCCCCGCGGCTCCCACGCCGTGCATACAGGTAAACAATGATGATGTCATTGGCCGGGGGGAAGATTCTCTGGCATCGAACCCTGACCCAGAAGAGGATCCGGGTGAGGGCCCGAGCCAAAGAACCAATAGCAACCCCGAACATACTGACCCCTTAGAAACTATGAATCACCAGTTCAGATCTACACCCGTGTCATTTTAAAGAGAACAGTGGAATGATGATTCCCTGAAGTTTGCCAGGAATACACCAGTTCAGATCTACACCCGTGTCATTTTAAAGAGAACAGTGGAATGATGATTCCCTGAAGTTTGCCAGGAATACAATTGTTTCCGTAGATGACCAGATGTCAGACAGTTCCTTGCCACCGGAGCCCTACTTTGTGTTAGAAAATGATCTGTTATATTGGGTCGCGAGTCACGAAGGCGGAGTGCGGAAGTTGTTGTTAGTACCGCGAACTTTCCGGCGGGAGGTTTGCGAACTAGCACACGCCCACCTCTTGGGTGCCCATCTGGGGACCGAAAAAACGCCAGAGCAAATTAAACTGCGTTTCTATTGGCCGGGAATAAATGAGGAGGTCCGACACTTCTGTCAGTCCTGCCCGGAGTGCCAGACCCGTCAGATACCTAGGAGGGACCGTGCTCCTCTGGTTCCTATTCCCCTGGTTGACATTCCCTTTGAAAGGATCGGTATAGATCTTGTTGGACCCCTGGAGCCTTCGAACCGTGGCCAGAAATATATATTAGTCATGGTTGATTACGCGACTCGGTATCCAGAGGCGGTGCCGTTACACTCTGCCAATTCAAAAAATATCGCACGGGAATTGGTCAAACTTTTTTCTGGAGTGGGAATACCTAAAGAAGTCCTCACGGACCAAGGTACTCCCTTTACTTCGGATACGTTCAGGGAGGTGGCCAAGTTGCTCCGTGTTAAACATCTTAAAATGTCTGTCTACCACCTGCAAACCGATGGATTGGTAGAGAGCTTTAATCAGACGCTTAAGCAGATGTTATGTAAGGTAGTCAGTGCGGACGGTAGAAACTGGGACGAGCTTTTACCTCTCGTGCTTTTTGCTTACCGGGAGCTGCCGCAAGCCTCCACGGGTTTCTCCCCTTTTGAGCTTTTATATGGGCGCCAACCCCGGGGACTTTTGAATATTTTAAAAAAAGGCTGGGAAGCGGAGGTTCTTCCCACCACTAATGTGTTGGAATACATTGCGCAACTGCGTGATAGGATGGATAAGATTCGGCCTATTTTAAAAGAACATATGACTCGTGCTCAAACAGCGTAAGCCCGGTGTTACAATCGGAATACCGTCCTCGGGGAATTCCACCCTGGGGACCATGTGATGGTACTCGTACCCTCCTCCCATTCCAAATTGCTGGCCCTTTGGCAGGGCCCGTATGAGGTAAAGGAGCGAAAGGGGCTGGTCAACTATTTGGTGAAACAACCGAATCGTCAGCCAACCGAGAGGGTGTACCACGTGAACTTACTGAAGCCGTGGAGAGATTGGGAGGAGACTCCGCCCTCCAGTACAGCCCTCTCCCTTTTCGCAGAAAAATCAGCCCTTAACCTCGGTCCAGACCTAACACCATCCCAACGGCAGGAGCTGGAACAAGCGATCAGGGCCGTCCCCGAAGTGGTTAGCGAGTCACCTGGCCATACTTCACTGGTTGAGCACGACATCATTACTGAGCCTGGGGTGGTAGTCAGGGAGAGACCCTATCGCCTCCCCGAGGCAAAACGTATGGAGGTGGAGATCGAAATCCAGCGGATGTTGGACATGGATATCATTGAGGAGAGTTATAGTCCCTGGTCCAGTCCTATCGTCCTTGTTTCCAAGCCAGATGGTTCCTGGAGATTCTGCAACGACTTTAGACGTCTGAAACAGGCGTCAAAATTCGATGCCTATCCCATGCCTAGGGTGGATGACCTACTTAAACGCTTGGGTAAGGCTCAATATCTGACTACACTTGATATGACCAAAGGGTACTGGCAAATTCCCTTAACGGCATCCGCAAAAGAGAAAACAGCATTTAGTACCCCTAGTGGACATTGGCAGTATAAAGTCCTCCAATTTGGACTGTACGGGGCCCCCGCGACCTTCCAATGTCTGGTAGACAGAGTGCTCTGGCCCCACCAGCCCTACTGTGTCGCCTACCTAGATGACGTAGTCATTTATTCCGGCACCTGGGAGGAACATATACTGCAGGTGTATGCCGTCCTAGCAACGCTAGCGAAGGCCGGTCTCCGCATCAGGGGAGGGAGGCCAAATATTTAGGCTACCTAGTGGGGCGGGGACAGATGAAGCCACAATGTTCCAAAATAAAAGACATCCTTGAATGGCCCCGTCCGAATACCAAGAAACAGGTGCAAGCCTTCTTGGGGTTAGCGGGGTATTACTGCCGGTTTGTTCCCCATTTCTCTGAGAGGGCAGCACCCTTGACAAATCTCACAAAGAAAGGGGCCCCTGTGTATGTGGCATGGAACGATAAAGCGGAACAAGCATTCAGTGACCTAAAGAAGGCCCTGACATCGGCACCTATATTACACACTCCAGACTTCTCTCTGCCCTTTGTTCTCCAGACCGACGCTTCGGACACAGGCCTGGGTGCCGTGCTGAGCCAAAGCGTTGATGGTGCCGAACACCCCGTAATATACCTAAGCCGGAAACTGTTGGACCTGGGGACCAGGTATGCGGCAGTGGAGAGGGAAGCCTTGGCCATTAAGTGGGCGGTGACTCATCTGCGGTACTATCTGCTTGGTCGCGAGTTCACCCTAGTGACAGACCATGCTGCTCTCCAGTGGATGGCCCTGCACAAGGAATCGAACCCCCGAGTCACCAGGTGGTTTTTGGACCTGCAGCCCTATAAGTTTACCGTCACTTATCGCCGGGGTCACCTTCAGGCCAATGCTGATGACCGCTCCCGGGTTCACGACCTCTCGGTTCGGTCTGCCTGACCCGATGGGTCTGGGCTGAGGGGGGGGGGGTCATGTCACACACGCGCGATTAGGGAGCCGCGTAACAACCCAAAATGTGACGTGAAGCCGTATGTCAGAAGGGAATGGCGGGGTACTAACCTCTCTCTCTTTATCTCTGCAGAAAGAAGTACGCACCGCCGCCATGAATCCTCCCTGAATACATGAAACCGTAACAACACTTCCGCCTTCCCTCTGTCGCTCCCCGATGACGTCAACAATCCCAGCATCCATCACGATTCCTTCCCAGCAATCCATTTTCCTATTTCCGGTCCCTCCTGATAAATGTTCCCCTCTCCACCATCATGGCGGTTTAGGTATCCACCCCGGACTTAGTCCACACACTTAAACATGTAATGAACTGAGGAGAAATGGCAGATAGGTCATTTTTTTAGTAGGAAGGCAGGAAAGGCGTGTTTTAGGGTAGGAAGTTTAAGTGAGCTCATCATCAGGGACCAAAAGTGAGATCAGGATTGGCTGCAGAAGTGGCATTTTCAGACGAGTTTACCATCTGGAGGTCTGCAGAAAGAGAAGAACAGGCATTAGTGCTCATTGCCAACCCTTGGTCTGGCATGTCATTGCCCTGAGTTAAGCCATTTGAATTTTTCCCAAGCGCATGTGTGTAACAATATATATATAGGACAACGTGTACAGACACAGGCACAAGTTTTGAAGAGCACACACGTCTTTCATTTTGTGGGAAACCCTTCCCAAATTATTTCCCACCAGCAAGCCCAGTACAAAAGCAATGGAATAAAGCACACAGCACTTGGTCTTCTTGTCTCTCTCTGCCTCCACTCCTCCTCCAGCAAGCCACGTCTTTTCCCTTCCGACTTAGAGCAGTGGCAGATAGCTCCTTTTATGCTGCACCTGGGAGCTCTTCCAGGTGAGGTGGTAGCCAGCTGAAGTGGGGCTTGCCAATCCCTGCAGCAAACCCTGGCAGCACCCACAAAACCCAACAGGGCAGAGTTGACTGTCATACCCCAGAGTCCCTATCATAGGCTTTAGCAGGAACAGAGTCCCAAGATGCTTTGCGGGAATCCAGTGCACCGCTGCAACCCAGGGGCACTGCCAGTTAGCAACCTGGGTGTGATAATGCCCTGTGCCTGCTTTTTCTCCGAGTACTTCCATTACGGAGACATCCTGGCTGGATAAGGATGCCTACAGTCCACCACAATATATATACTCTACCTGTCATAAGTTTTAGAACACCGCAATTTTTCCAGTTTTTCTTCAAATGTAATCAATTCAAATATAATGAATGACCTAAAAGGGTGAAAAGTTAAGCAGTAAACTGCCAGAGGATTAGTTTAAAGTTTAGGTTAACAAAATCTGAAAAAGGACACTTCAGAATATTACAAATGTGCCTTCTTCAGGGAACAACTATTAGGTTCCAGTCTACTGATGTTGTGCAGCAATTAAAGTAAACTAAGCCTTGCAAGTTGAAGCAAACAATTTGCACCAGTGTCCCGACTTCTGTTGATTACTTAAAATTTCTCTGTCTGTCTTAAAGCCGAGTTGGAACAGCCTGTGTTACTACTCACTTTATGAACAGGCTGTACAAACACACAAACAATGTGTGTGAAAGCTTTCTGTCTTCAGGAATTTCTCAAGTACCTAGTGGTTTCATACAGTTTTTCACAATTTATGAGACACAAAATCTGAACCTACAGACACAGTTATTGAAGCTTGGAACACATTTGCTAAAGCCCAAAGTTAAGTCTGTAAAATCACAAGCAATTTTCCTGTTTAACACTCTTTTGGCAAAATTAGGAGATGCTTTTGGCAAAACACTACACACAGTTCTCAGCTTTATACACAGCCTTTGCCTTTAAGCTCACATTTTAACAAATTAGTAAAGACTGCTATTCAAAATGGAACACACTAAAGTACTAATTATCCCCACCTTGTCCCCACAGGTGAAACAATCACAGGTTCCAGTTAGCTGAGCAAAGCTGGAGCACGCATAAAGGCTCAGCTGAGTGCATAAGCCCTTGATAACACTGTCAAACAATGCGGCATTGAGACAGAGGGATGGGAGAGGAGAGAAGATGCAGTGGTCGAGGTCAAGGATAGGGTGATGAAGAGATCAAGCATAAAAACAAAGTAGAGGGCTACCTTGGTTGACCCTGTCATGAACCATGGTTTGACTCTCTGAGAGAGGCTGGGCAGAGAGTTCAACCAAACCTCAGACACTAAACTGTTGCCTCAGTCATATAGACATTTAGAAATGAAAACAGGTATTTTCTCATTTGTAAACTACTGTGCTGAAAAAATTTTCTTGTGTATACACTAGTGTACAACTAAAATTCCATATGTGTAAATTAGTTTTTTTCGATGCTTTAACACTGATATAAAAGGCATTCCACAGTTAGTGAAGTCTTACACTCAATGACCAAAACATCATCTCAGATTTGTATAACTATAAGCACATTGTCAGCCTCACACTTTTTGCAAAACAGTCCACACAGTGATTTGCAAAACACTAAACACAATTTTATACAAAAGACAAAGAAATATATCATGATATCATTTTTTTGCCATTTCAAAGCACTGGCTTCCAAATGACCACACTTATGAAACATTTGGTTAAACACAACCACAAGGTGTGCAGACACATTGGGGCTTAATTGTAGACACGCCAATCAGGTTTAAGCTGTATAAAAATGCAACAGGTCAGTTAGCCTGTCTTCAACAAAAATGGAAGGCATTAGAGGAAGAAGGAGAGTGAGGTAGAGATGGAAGAAGAGGGCAAGGGTGAGGTAAAGGCCAAGGTAGAGGATGACACAGAAGAGGGGGAGAACGTGCGCAAAGAAGAGGACTGAAATTATTAAATGAAATTCATGCTACACTAGGCAACCATGCGATAAACCATGGACTAACACCGAGAGGGGCTGGACTGAGAGTTCAGCCAAATCTTTGTCAAGAACACAACTGAAAAACATGTCTTTTGTGGACAATAAATCAGTAGCTTATTGTATGCACTACAGTAGCACTTTTTCGTACCCATTTCTGTGATATATTACAGTAGTCTACCTGTATTTTATTTGGTCTACATAGGATTGAAGGTCAAGAATGCCAAGGAGGAAAGGGCTTCATATTCATGCTAGAACAAGAGAGAGAGATTATAAACATGCTTTTGGCCAATGACGCAAAAGACTTAGAGATACAAACCAACATTGTCAATGACCACACAGTTTTCAATAACATCCAACAGGTCTGTCTGTCAAAAAAACATCAAGTTCAATTGAAACAACTTTATCGAGTGCTGTTTGAAAGAAATTTAGACAGGGTGAAAGACCTACGGCATGAGTATGTGGAGGTGTATTGTTTAGTTTACTGTGGCGGTAAGTATTGTTCACTTTATTGTAGTATTGTGCACTGCACACATAACTTTTTTACATGTAAATATGCTGTATAGTAGACCAATATTGAATTAAACAATTTTGTCTTTTACTCTAGTTCAGAGATTTTGGGAAAAGGATGCTGAGGAAATCCCACATGAGTTTATATACATTGATGAGGCTGGGTTTAACCTTATAAAAGTCAGAAGAGGAAGAAACATCATTGGCCACAGGGCTATTTTCAATGTACCAGGGCAAGGTGGGGTAACATTACCTATTGTGCTTCCATCACACAGAATTGTGTTCTCCACTGCTATGCCAACTTAGGTCCTTACAATACCACCCATATACTCACATTTTTAGACAGATTACACAATAATGTCACAGTAGCAAACCAAATGGACCAGATGTGTTACTTTTGTCATCTGGAACAACGTATCTTTCCATAGGTCTCCTCAGGTCCAAAACTGGTTTAATCAACATCCACAACTTACAGTCCAATACCTTCCACCATACTCCCCCTTCCTAAACTCCACTGAGGAGTTTTTATCGGCATGGTGGTAGAAGGTTTACGATGTCCAGCCCTATGTCTAGATGCCTCTCATTCAAGCCATGGAGCAGGCTTGTGATCAAATTGATGCAGCATCTGTGCAAGGATGGATTCAACATTCAAGAAGGTTCTTCCAGCATTGTCTTGCTAAAGAGAATATAGTATGCAATGTTGATGAACTCCTATGGCCATATGTAGCTAAGTGAAGACGTTTAGTTTTTTTTTTACTTTTTTGTATATTACTGTACTTGTCCTGGGTATGATGTTAAACTGCATCCAGCCCTGCAAGTTGGAGAAGTTGGAGTACTTGGGGAGTGGTGGCAGGATTAGCACTTCATCCACTTTAAAAACTTCACACAGCTCTGAAATTGCAGACAAGATTCCTTTCTACTCTCTGCAGGAGTGATGTCACGGTGAGAGAGACATTTTATTTGCAGCTGTACTAGGTGGTTGATAGGTGTCCGCGAGGTGACACTCCTCTGGTCATGGGTGACTTCAATGCGACCAGTGGCACTGACAGGGCTGGCTATGAGGACTGTGTTGTTCCCCGTGGTTCTGACAAGTGTGGTGAAAGTGGCTCCATGCTCCTTGACTTTGCAAAAGGTCAGGGACTGCAGATCGCTGGATCCTGGTTCCAGCACCCTAAGCTGCCTTGTTGGACTTGGTACTCCAATACTGATGGTGCTGTGAAGGAGATCAATCACATCCTCGTAGCCAGATGCTGGAGACTCCTACAGAAGTGCCCTGTAAATTCAGACCGCAGACTTGTCGTTGCTATTCTGAAGATCCAGCTTAGATCCTGTTGTGATGTTGATGTTAGGAGGCAAGATATTGCCAGACCGTGATCTTCTTTATTTTCTTCTTTACTCTGTGTCTAACTGGAATACATTTTTAGATATTTACCATTTATCTGTTCCTGTTCCTTTGCTGTGTTTAATACATTGCAGAATTTTAGAAAATATTAGTATAAATAAGTTTATTGTTGGGCGGCATGGTGGCGCAGTGGGTAGCGCTGCTGCCTCGCAGTTGGGTGATCTGGGGACCTGGGTTCGCTTCCTGGGTCCTGACTGCGTGGAGTTTGCATGTTCTCCCCGTGTCTGCGTGGGTTTGCTCCGGGCGCTCCGGTTTCCTCCCACAGTCCAAAGACATGCAGGTTAGGTGGATTGGCGATTCTAAATTGTCCCTAGTGTGTGGTTTGTGTGTGTCCTGTGGTGGGTTGGCACCCTGCCCAGGATTGTTTCCTGCCTTTTGCCCTGTGTTGGCTGGGATTGGCTCCAGCAGACCCCCGTGACCCTGTGTTCAGATTCAGCGGGTTGGAAAATGGATGGATGGAAGTTTATTGTTTATATTTATCTTCTTTTCTCTCTTTTTTTAAGTTAACATTTTTTCCATTATTGTGACAATAAAACAACAAAAGAACCGAAAGTATGTAAGATGCTGGTGTTTTCTGATAAGAACATCTGTGTGTAAGCTTTTCTAGCAAAGATCTACTGATGTGATGCGTGTGTTACATTTGAAATCAATTTTGAGGAAACAGTAAAGAGCTTTTACTGCTGTGCTTCATTTTGCCACAGATTTGAGGTTTTGTTTACATTGTATCTGTAGTTTTGGGTTTTGTGTCCAAGATTTTAGAAAAAAGCAAGCTATAATCCATGAAATGTGCCTAAGCTATTGTAAAAATCTTGTAAAAATCCCTTGAGTAAGTTGAAACAGGCAGTGCTGCAGGCCTTGATCAGCCTGATGTTGTAGCAGAACAGACCTAAGCAACGTATACTATAGTCAAAATTAGTAATTACAGTCCTAATTGTCACTACACACTCTATTGGTGTTTTATAATAGGATTTCTATTGTATGACATTAACTAAAATGCTAACATAGATCTGTACAAATAATTAAGTAGTCCTCCACACAGAGAACTGGTAATTATTCTAGGTCTGTAAGAACAAAGTAAAAAGTGGAGGAAATTTTGTAATCTGAGCATCCTTATTCATAATCTGTAAATCATTTAGCATTTACCTAATTTTCTGTAGCTACTAGAACTGCACTGGCTTCGTTTCTGATGAATCTTTAAAAAAAATACTGTTAGGTATATAATAAGAGTAGCACATTGACAGTTTTAATTTGATATATATATTGATTAACAATTGACTGATTCCTTTTTAATGAAATTGGTCATATGTCAGACATAATTGCAGCAACTAACCAATGTTTATTTATGTTTATAGATAGTCCTACAACTGAAATAGAATAATTCTCTTAGTAAACTCTTTTTTAAATTCTTGAAAGCATTTAGTCAGTCAGTCATTTTCTAACCCGCTATATCCTAACACAGGGTCAAGGGGTCTTCTGGAGCCAATCCCAGCCAACAAAGGGCGCAAGGCAGGAACAAACCCCGGGCAGGGTGCCAGCCCACTGCATGGCACGCACACACACACACTCCAAGCACACACATCGCCAATGCACCTAACCTCCATGTCTTTGGACTGTGGGAGGAAACCGGAGTACCCAGAGGAAACCCACGCAGACACAGGGAGAACATGCAAACTCCTTGCAGTTAAGACCCAAGAAACGAACCCAGGTCTCCTTACTGCGAGGCAGCAGCGCTACCACTGTGCCACCATATCGCCCCTGAAAACATTTATTTCTTGCAAAATTAAAATTACAGATGTTAAAAAAAGCAGACTTTCCCTCTATTTTTAATACAGAAATGGAATTATATGTATTATTTATTTAGTCATAAAATGCTGTATTAAAAAACAGGCAGACAAATACACGGTGCCATGCATATGCATCTAAAGTTCGTCTTCCGGGCTGCCATCGTTGATGATATCATCTTCTTTTTCTCCAACAACCTAGAGAGACTGCCCACAGAGGGATAGTTATTCTGCCCCTTTCACTATAAAGCCCAGGTGCTGCCAGCATGGCTCATCTCATGATGGAGAGCACACACCAAACAGAGGAGTTCCCACACTGAATACTGACACACCTAAGAGAACGTTGAGTCCTCTTGTTTGTTATTAAGTTCACAATGCTTTTGGTTTACCTGTATTTGACACGCCATCGAGCGCCTGTTCATTTTTGGACATTGTTAATCCTTGTATTTAAAGGGGTAACCCAGTTTGTGTTTATTTTTTTCCAAATGATTAAAAAAAATGGCTAATGATAACTGAGGTGGTTATAGTTATTTAAATTGTCAAGGAAAAAGAGGCAGTTTTTATAAAGAATGCATTGATATTGTCTATAGAAATACGGCACAGTCAGTTAAGCCATGATGACAGAGAGTTTTTAATTAACCACAATTTATTTCTGCCACAATAATCAAAATAAATTCTATTTAGTTGCATCAGGTTTTAAAACCATGTGGTAAAAAGTTTCATGGAAATCACAGAAACTTTATTATGCTTGCAGTACAGATAGTGGGAGTAAGTGTCCACTGCTTATTTCCAGAATACATTATGTGGATATATTTGACAGCTACTTTGGTTGAACAATTATCAACTGACTGTGTGATATGATTGTGTGATATAAGGAATCTGACACCTTGTTGTTTTGTATGTTTATGAAGATTTATAATAAATTTGTTGCTACATCATGCAATTTAAGGTAAAGGAGAAGCATCTACTGTAACTACTATTCTGTTCCTGTGAACACAGAGATCATTGATTTTCAGGTCACTGGACCATTTAGTGATTGGAAAGGAGATAGTTTGTTCAGATGAGACAAGTTTATTGTGTATACTGGAAACTGACCTAGTCTGAACAGATATGTCAATCACTTGTGGGCAAAGGGAGAAAGGGTGACATTTAGGTTATTTGTTTTTATGGAATCAGTGATTGAATGTCTGTATTTCAAATAAAAAAAAAGATTACAAGAGAATATAGTTCCCTTTTAAATTGAAAAACAGCATAAAGGAATAATTTTCTAGACATGGTTCTTTTCATTTCTTTTTATTTCATTGTCTAACTTATCTGTGTGTAAAGTGCACAATTCCGAGTTTACCTATATGTCAAACTCTATTGGATGCAATTAAGAAAAACAGAGTTAACGGTGTAACCAAAATGTTTAAATGCCATTGTATAATTGTGAAAAAACAATATATTTCAAGTGGTAATCTATCAAATGCAGCAGCAACAAGTAGTGTTTCTAAGTATTACAGACTGATAGATTTATTTACTATTAAATATCACATTACTCTTTGTTAATAGGGTAAAAAATTGTACTTATAATAATAAACTGTGCAAATGTAAAATTGTATAAGTATTTTAATGGTAAAAGCCATTATAAAAGGTCCAGCATTTATTTTAAGAGTTCTATAGATTTCTTTAATAATTCTAATAATTTATGGAAGTTTATGTATTTACTGTTTTAACAATCAATTTATGACAAAGATCCACAAAATATGGTCGTATTAAAATTTTAAACTGAAGTGGTAATATGATAAAATAAAGAACAGTATGTTAGCTATTTTAATTAGTGCTGGGCAGCGATTAAAATTTTTAATTGCGATTAATCACACGATTGTCTACGATTAATCACGATTGATCACAGACAATCACAACAATCACATTGTTATGTGCAAAATTCAATAATGAACTCAAAAGTAATGTATTGCGTGTATTTGGTTTGCAAACACTTTAAACAAATAAGGTGCTTTTTAACAGCAGTATTCCTTTTACATAGTAGCAGTTAAAATATTTCTTGTAAATCTCAACTTTAACATTAATGTAATCAAATCAAATATAAAACCAAAGCTATTTGCCACTGCCAGGGCATTAACGTTTTATCTAGTTCGTTAGAGAAAAACAAGTTACACTCAGAGTCCAGAGCCACGATCACAACATTATATCAGGCACCTTCCGAGCAACAGCAAGTAAACATTTCTAACCCTTTGCGGTCGTTAGGCCAGAAAACTGGCCTTAGTAAAAAGTGCGCTATAGGTCGTCAGGCCACCGCTGGTGGCCCTGCAAGTTTCTGACCGATTTGCACAGTCGCCTGGTCGAGAAAAGTGGCCTGTGTTGTTCCTACGTGCTTGAAAAAAATAACTGCTGTAATTATTGCCGTTTTTTCAATAATTAATTACGACTAATGTAGCGTGACGTTGAAAATTAAATACGACTGCAAAGGGCTAAATCTGTTTTCTTTTTTATCTGAACAGATACCTGCAGAAACATTTTTTTTATCAAGGAACAGCATAAACCGTCTATGTTCAGTAGCAACTCCTTTATGGCTAATATTTTTTCCAAAAATTTTTTTTCTGAATAGCACACAAAGCAATGGTTGCACACATAAATCAATATAAAACATCTGTTTGTACTGTGGGCTGGCTGTCTTTGTGAGACAGGTGCGCTGCAGTGGCAGTTGCAGTGAGACGCAATATGGTTTGTACCTCCTGTCATCATAAGGGTCTGTTCTCCCGGGTGAACGTTGCATCAGCTACACGAACGTGTTCATCATCACGATCAGCTGGGGACCGATCAGCTGATGCCAGTACCTCACTTTCGTTTTCAAAATCGGAGTCCGAAAAATCAGAGTCCACTTCAGTGATAATACGAAAAAAGTCATCCACGGATTATTTTGCTTTGAGCATTCACTTTCGTGTCTCTCCACATGCCATTTTAGAAGCTGTTTGCTCTTTGCTACTCATGCACGCGCAGGGAATCGAGGTCAAATCAACAAAGCTAACTTTCATTCTAGCAAAAGCGTATCGAAAAGTACTGTAACAAGAAGATCACTAATCTCTATCGATCACTAGCGAGACTGAAGCTTTCAAAATAATAATAACAAAAACTGAGTTAATGTGCGATCATTAAAATAATTGTCGGCATTAATTAATTAATGTGTTAACATGATAATAATATGTTAACTTGCCCAGCCCTAATATTAACATAAATTTTCACTAAATTAGTAACTCGTATATGTAAATATTTTCTTCACCTTCTGTTAAGCAAACAGAAGAAAAAGTAGATTTTAAGTATCAATAATCTTCAAATCATTTAGGAACAATGACAAATAAGCAAGAAGTATTCAGGTATTGGTGTTCCATTTATGCTTAGCATGACCATGGTTTTTTTTTTTTCACATGTAGAACAGGGCAGCACGGTGGCACAGTGGTAGTGCTGCTGCCTCGCAGTAAGGAGACCTGAGTTCGCTTCCCGGGTCATCCCTGCATGGAGTTTGCATGTTCTCCCTCTGGGTGCTCCGGTTTCCTCCCACAGTCCAAAGACATGCAGGTTAGGTGCATTGGTGATCCTAAATTGTCCCTAGTGTGTGCTTGGTGTGTGGGTGTGTGTGTGCCCTGTGGTGGGCTGGCGCCCTACCTGGGGTTTGTTCCTGCCTTGCGCCATGTGTTGGCTAAGATTGGCTCCAGCAGACCCCCGTGACCCTGTGTTAGATATATAGTGGATTGGACAATGGATGGATGATCAACTTTGTCATGTGTTCTACATGTTAGGTCTCCTAACTGCGAGGCATCAGTTCTACCACTGCGCCACTGCACCGCCCCAAAGTTGATCAGAAATATGAAATTTAGTGGCAAATATTTAAGAAATAAAGGAGGTTGTTTTGTACGTAGCAAGCAGTCCTTGAAAAATATAAAAACATCCTGCAAAGACTGGATATTTATTATTTCTGTATCTTCCTGTCATGATGTCATTGTTCCTTGCTGTATTGTCCCTTGGTTGTTTCTGCTTTTCCAAATGCTATATGAATCCCTGGTTCCTTTGATTAGAACCCTGATGTTGACTGCATTGCTCTGACCAATTAATACATAATAATATCAATAGAGTAAGAGACGGAGATTCAGCCTGTGGCTCATTGTTTAGAATTGTGATCTCCAAAATGCATAGCAAAGAATTACAGTAACACTACACAGTTTTTAATAAACAAAATCATCTTTTCACTTTATAAAATTATGAGTGCTTGAATCATCCATGATCTCCACTAAAAGAAACTTTATTGTCTTTTCATAATAAGTTTTAATAGAAACTGGAATACTTATTAATATCTTTTCAAATTTACTATATGCTTTTGTTCTTCCATTGTTATTATTGACAGGAATCTTTCAGTTTCTTTCATTTTTCTGGCAATAAACTCAAAGTGAGAGATATTTTTTAAGTAACCTAATAATGATTCTTAGTGGCCTGACTCACAAGACAAAATCCTTCATGAAAGACCTCTCATTACTTCTGAACTTTATTCCTTGCAAATCTGATGTATATTTGGTATTATTAGTTCAACAATAAATTGCAGCTCTAGAGGGTGATGTGAATCACAGGAATTTGTGCAACTTAAAAATTAAGTTTAAGTAAACAGAAATTACCTACCAAAGGTTATTGAGAGGCTGAAACTTTCAGTTCCATTTAGTTTATCATCAATATATCTTACATAAAATAGAAAATTTTTGTTTGCTAAGTGTACATAACATTTATACTTTTTGAGAATGAACGGTCTCTGAATGCTGCTAAAATGACAACTTTTTCCAGTTTAAAGGAATCCTTTATCATTGGTTTCTTTTGGTAGAGATATTCCATTTTTCTCTTTTCAACTTATTGCTCCATCTGAATAAGAGAATACATTGACATGGCCATGTTGTTTTGAGTATGTTTCTCTGTACTCAACCAAAGCTTTGTGTTTGCTTTGCAGTTAACCAGACATGAGGTCAAAATTAACACATCCATCTCTTTATGCTTCTCCTTTGTACTCCCACACAAACTCATTCTGGTATTGAGCTATCATAAGACATGCTTGGTTTTTCAGTAAAACTGGATTTAAATATTTGACCGTCACTGCTGTCACATCTGAGAAAGACTTGATTAAACACCATGCTGACAGGCATTCCTGCAAGTAACCCATATCTAACAAACATTTCAAAGTCTTTTTCACAGGTTCAATTCACACTCGAAAAACAACTTTGCATGCTCAGAATAATAACATTTTTTAAGAGAGTTCATTCTTAAACATGCTGTTCTCAGAGGTCCTCTATGGCATTAGAATAAGTAAAATTCCTTCAGTGTACAACAGACTTTTGTAAAATCCTCTTTTAACATCAGCAGATATTTTTGGCTGCAAACACACTTTACACAAGATATGTGTCTGTTAAAATGATGAATACATTTAATCTCTTGTAATATATTCTATATAGCAAATTCTGGGGAAAACAGCCTACACGGTTTAATGTAAAAAAGCCATGGTCATTTTAGTGAGGAAAACAATCTTACACATTTTAACTGTAAAAATAGGCATTTCTAAACTTCAATAACAGTTTCATGAGCAACTTCTGAAGGCTTAGGTATATAATACTGGCAGTAAAAGTACGACTGACTGTGCTGCATTTTACAGAATAGCACATACCACCTCTAAACTGTTACAATTAATTAACAATACTATTTTTTGGAACACACAACTTTCCAAAATTGGTTGTGGTGGGAAGAGTGAATTCCATAATAGCATTATAGTAGAAGCTCTGTATGCTAGTTTGTGCAAACAGGGCATGTCATGGGATGGTGAGCCCAGCATCTTTACAGCATGCATTATTTCCTCAGGATACTACAATTAAACCCAACAACAAACACATCAGGTTTTCCACTTGTCATATAAGGACAGAAGGCTCAAGGGTGTCTGATTTTCAAAATACCATCAGTTTGCTGGATAGAGTGTTTGGGATATTAAGAGGTTTTGTTATCCATTGTTAAGTGTTGCATCTGAAATTAGATATATTTTTAATAGGATAGCTATAGACTTTAGTAGAAACACTTAAAGAAATCTGATAGAAGTCTGCAATATTTTTAAATCTTTGTGGACTGATCCAAGCAATTCTAAGATTATAATAAGAGGTTTATTTAAACAATTACTGCTAAAAATGTGGCTGAAAACAGAATAGACTGGCATTAGCTCCTGAAGCTTCTGTTATTTGTATGCTGTGCAGTGACTGAAGCCTCCAAAGACATTCTCTGTTTTGAGGTAGTGTATAAAAACAGCCATGAGGGATCATGGGCATTGTCTGGAAACTCAAGCATATCACTTTGCTAAAGGATTACACTGAAAGAATCTGACCCTTGGTAAGGGAGCATTTAAGGCTATGGTTAAAGGGTTTTTTATATGTAGTCATATTTGTATAAGAAATTGTTAAATGTCTTTTGAAAAAAAAAATCAGGTTAAAGAGGTTAAGATTTCATACAAGTCATACACATTTACGTACATTGTTGTTATAACTACTATACATCTAATAACTGCTAAAAACACATTATTTTAACATGGCCTGCTCATAGCTTCATTTTAGTTTAATCCTGATACTCTGTATATGCATTTAGTTATCATTATCATTCATGGTGGCTCCAAAATCCTTACTTACCTCTACTTTCTCTTCTGTTCTTTTTCTGGTTTTCTGTGGTGGCAGTCTGCACCACCAACCCCCGATCAAAGCATCATGATGTCCCTACATTGATGAAGTAAAGGCCAGAAGTCCACATGGCCATCATCATCAAGTTCTTCCATGTGAACCCTGAATACTATGAGGACTGATTGAGCTCATTTATGTTAGGTAGAATGCCTAGAGGGGGCTGGGCGGTCTCGTGGCCTCGGGACCCCTGCAGATTTTATTTTTCTCCAGCCATCTGGAGTTTTTTTTTTTTGTTTTTTCTGTCCTCCCTGGCCACCGGACCTTACTTTTACCTCTGTTAATTAATATTACCTAATTTTATTTTTTATATATTTTGTCTTTTTTCTCTTTCTTCATCCTGTAAAGCACTTTGAGCTACATTATTTGTATGAAAATGTGCTATATAGATAAATGTTGTTGTTGTTTTAGTAATAGTTGATAATATTCCAGTAACACATATTTACTATTTAGTACATACAGTGTGCTCTGGTATGCTCTAAATATTTTGCACCTTTTTTTTGTGAACAAGGTACTGTATATGGCACTGGGGTGAAAGGATCAGTTTGTGTGGGTGTTAAAATGGAGTATCCCCATGATTTGCTGAACTAAAGTGCCTCATGGATGGCACCTGAGATGACTTCCAGTTTCTTTATCACCCCGTCTGACACACACTAACCATGCCATCCACATCAGCATCAATAATGATGGCTTCATGTCTGGTAGCCTGCTGGTGCATTTTTAAATGTTGGCAGTGTAATTGAAGGTGGCAATGGCCGTCATTGTGCTTCGATAACAAGACAGCTTGACATTCCTGTACATTTTGAGTTTACAGAGAAGAACCATGCACTGACTGACTTTAATTTTCTGATTTAAGCTATTATTGATGTGAGTTATTAGAGTGATCTTAGTGAGACATTCGTGCCACAACAATCCTTTCAGTATCATGATACATGTGATCGGGTTTCATTCAACATCAAAAATACAGCCAGAGAAGGCAACTCAAAATACAACACAGGAAAGTATTTGGCACTCGTTGTGCCAGTTAAAAAACTTATTCAACAGAAAGTAAAATTACAAATGAACTCATAGCAAATATTGAAAAAGCAAACGAAAAGCAAAAAATGCTGGTGCAACGTGCATGTGTTTGATTGATACAACCAGCATTTAGCTTGTTAAAGTGTTATCCTGCGGCATTGCATTGTACAGGATGAAATTATGTTTGCTGTAAATAGTTACTTATGCACTTTCAAGCATAACTGTTGTGAAGCAAAACTAATGTGGCTTTTATTTGTATTATAATCACACATCAGATCCCTTCTGAAAATCCACTGCCCCCCCTTAGCTAAATTTGTCATGGTGTCTAGTGATATACTATTCATTATATATATTATAATTTTCACAGCCCTAAGTTGATGGAATGTGAATGTCAAATGTGTCCTGTTTGCAGCATATATTTATTTTATTAATTAACTTAATAATGTTAATGCAATTCAAATGTTGATACCTTTCTGCATATTTTCAGATAATAAGGTTTTCAAAGAATATATAATCTTGAACTGTGATAAATCCCATGATGAATTACACCACTTTGCATTTTAGTATATAGATTTATATTCAGTGATTATTTCTACCTTCTTTCTCAGAAATATAAGGGATGAACTGACTCCATCTCAGAAAGTCAAACATCCTTTCTTTATTATTATTATTATTATTATTATTATTATTATTACTATTATTATTATTATTTTAATTTTAACAGAAAGATGGTTAACATTGCACTGGCTCACTAAAGAGTCAATTTGATTTAAGTAATAGCTCTCATCCTTCTTAGATGTGCATCTTATCATCAGTGTCATCAGCATACTTAAAAATGGAACAGCAGTCATTAACCTTTCACAGGGTGCTAGCATGCAGTGTAAATAGTAAAGGAGATAACTTTGAGGGGCTACTGTGTTTAAATGAATGTTCTTTTAGAAAGGGTTATGTATACTTTCAGGGAACAATTAAAAAGAGAATCCTAAACCTGTAATGTTAGTATATGAACTAACATTCATATTGCTCAATTTATCAATTAACGTATAAGGCCAAATGGTACTAAACACTGAAGAAATATGCATAAGTAATGCTTTGACATAGGAACTTGGCTTTTCAAGGAAACAGCAGGTATTATGTAAAGTAACCAGCAGCAGACCTGCTGCCCTTCTGTTTGCAAACTGAGCAAATTGGTGTTGTCATGCATGGGCATCTGAGGATCACCTTCCAGGACCTGATAAGGTATGCAATAACCTGCCAGCCGGTGCAAGAGAACGTGTCAACAACTAACTATTATCATCTTTTTACTGCTCCCTAGCTCTGAAAAGCCACCCAAGGAAGGCACCTCAGTCATGCCCCCACTCAATTAAGCCACGTCTCTTTTGGTCAGGATGGTATAAATCTGATGGTGTCTCAGGTGGAGGAGCTATGTCCCGTATGAACAAGCTCCCAGACACAGACCTTCTCAAGAGAGCTGAATCTTTGGGAGTGGCATTGATGCTAAAGAGATGGTTGTTTTGCCTATTTTCTGCTGTGCCGCTATGTATCTACTTGTGTTGTTTTTTGAACACTGGCTGGCACCCCAAATTTTCTTTGGTTCTCCAATTCTTTATTTGCTTTCCACAGTTATTGAAAGGGCTTAGGCTGTGTGACTAAGATATTCTTCACCAAAGGTCCAAAATATTAAATTGGTGTGGACGTGAAAGTTACTTTCTTATAGTTACAGTGGAACCCCTGGTTACGAGTTTAATCCGTTCCAGAACCGAGGTCGTAACCCGATCTGCTCGTAAACCGAACAAATTTTCCCCCATTTAAAATAATGGAAATGAGATTAATCCGTTCCAGCCCTCCCAAAAAGTCCCCAAAATATCATAAATAATGGAAAAAAAACATGTTTTTAAATAAGAAACAAACATCAAAATACTGTATTAGTAAATTTAGTTAAATAAAAGATAAACCAACTTAAGAAAATGTAATCTTACCTTGGCGGCAGATAACGGAGAGTTGCTGAGGAAGGAGGGAGGGAGGAGGGAGGGAGGGAGGACTGGCTGCATTTTCGGCACCTTCACATCAAAAAAAACTAAAATTGAACTTGCTTAACTGTACGTACGTACATGAATTGTAAAAAAATAAACTTTCTTAACTTTAAACTTAGCCTAACACTTAACATTACGTACGTATGATTTTTTTTTTTATGCTAATCATCTGTTTTTGCCTTTTTGGCTGCACTTTCGGCACCTTCACTTATAGCAGTTTCAGTTTTAGTACAAAGATACCTATGCAACGACGTTTGCTTTTGCCTGCTTTTTAAAAGCTTACGGAAGTGAGCCAAGCAGGTGTCATCATAATTTGCTGCAGAACGACTAGTTGCAACTTTTTCTGGATGTTTCTTTTCAATGAAACTTGTAACCTTCTCCCACATTCCCAGCACTTCTTTAATTTCACTTGTCGAAATTTTCTCTGTCTCGACTTCCTCCTCACTACCGCTGATCTCTTGCAGAGCCTCTGTACGTTGCATGTCCTGCAGCTCAAGCAACTCCTGTGTTGAGAGTTCCTCCTCATGTTCCTCGACAAGCTCGTTGATATCACCCTCGTCAACCTGCAGACCCATCGACTTGCCGAGGGACACGATTTCATGCACTGGATCTACGTCGGGCACGTTGGTCTCGGTCTCGGTATCAAGACCAAATCCTTCAAAGTCCCTCGCTGCAACTGCATTAGGCCATAACTTCTTCCATGCAGAATTCAGTGTTCTTCTGGTCACTTCTTTCCACACCAGGTCAATCATGCGTAGGCATTGCACGATGTTGAAATGTTCTTTCCAAAACTCTCGGAGTGTTAGCTCCGTATTTTCTGTCACATCGAAGCATCGTTTGAACAGATGCTTCGTGTAGAGCTTTTTGAAATTGGAAATGACCTGCTGATCCATCGGTTGCAGGATTGAAGTCGTGTTGGGTGGGAGGTAGAGGACTTTTATGAATTGATATTCTTCCCGGATGTTGTCTTGGAGACCGGGCGGGTGGGCTGGAGCATTGTCGAGGACGAGTAACGCTTGCAGAGGCAGTTTGTTTTCTTGAAGATACTTCTTCACCGCAGGTCCAAAGCAGAGATTTACCCAGTCAATGAAGAACTGCCGCGTAACCCATGCCTTTGGATTGGCGCGCCACATCACTTGCAGTTTTTCTTTAAGAATCCTGTGAGTCTTAAAGGCTCGAGGATTCTCTGAATGATAGACTAGCAGTGGCTTCACTTTAAAGTCACCGCTAGCATTTGCACACAATGCAAGGGTGAGGCGGTCCTTCATCGGCTTATGTCCTGGCATCTTCGTCTCCTCTGCTGTGATGTACGTCCTGCGGGGCATTTTCTTCCAAAAAAGCCCCGTCTCGTCGCAATTAAAAACTTGCTGGGGGATGTAACATTCTGCCTCGATGAGCTGCGCGAAACGTGTGATGAACTCGCCAGCTGCCTTCTGGTCTGCACTTGCTGCCTCGCCATGTCTTACGACAGAGTGAATGCCTGATCGCTTCTTAAATCTGTCGAACCATCCATGACTAGCCTTGAATTCTGGTTCTACTACATCCGTAGATGTGGATGGTTCTTTCTGCTTCAGGTCATTGTAAATGATGCGAGCTTTCTCGCTTATGACTGTTTCAGTAAGTATATCTCCTGCCAACTCTTTCTCTTTTATCCACAATAACAGCAGGTTTTCCATTTGTTCGTGGATAGCCGACCTTTGCTGTGTAATTACGGTCATGCCTTTTGCTACTTTTACACTCTTTATGGTCTCCTTTTGCTTTAGTATTGTGCATATCGTGGACGTACTGCGGTCGTAAATTTTGGCGAGTTCCATCACACGCACACCTCTCTCATGCTTTTCTATAATTTCCTGCTTCAACTCGACTGACAGCATCCTTTTCTTCTTGCTGCTGTCCTTTCCACTTCCTACCTTCTTTGAAGACATGGTTAATGCCCAATATGTATGATATGGCTCTGGGTAGAAGGGGTAGAGGTTTCCGGGTAAGAAAGGCGAAGCGGAAACTAGCAGTGACGTTTCGGAGCTCGGCTCGGGCAAGCCTCGTACACCGGGCAGAAATTTTGCTCGGATCGCAGCTCGTAAACCGAATTACTCGTATACCGAGCTGCTTGTAAACCGGGGTTCCACTGTATTTGGATATTTAGCTTGAAAACCTCGGGAAACAACATATTGAAGTGCTGTTTCCACAATTCAGGAACAATTTCTTAGATCAAAGACCAGTTAAAGAACAAATGAAAACTTGAAGAGAGATGATCCTGATATGACACCTTGTGGCATTGCCCTCTTGGTTTTGACTTAGCACAGAGATTTCCCCACTTCAGCTATGTTGATCTTAATCACAAAAAGATTTCTGGCATTTACTCAAAGTGTTCATTTATTTCATCATTTTGGGTATTGATATCATTGGATTCAAAGGGATTTTATTAGCAAAGAGCTTATTTTAGCACTCAGTCCTGTGATAGTTTTAGACCTTCCTTGTACTCTTTGATTATCATTAAACAACATATTGGATTGTTCCTCTGTAAGTCATTTCTACTTTGTTGAATGGAAAACAAAAATGTTTTTTCAATTAAACCCACCTTTTTGCCTTATTTTTCCAGGAAAGTTTTTTTTTTCTCAGAAGTGCTTTCATTTCATTGGTGATCCGTGGCTTAATGGGTACACTTTGCTAGTGTTCCCTTCAATGATTATTGAAACTCCAAATCTCATGTTCTTGGTGACTGTATAAGTAGCATCTTCCAGTGTCTGTGAGGACGTCAGTACATCCTATTCAGTGCAGAATAAACTATGTGATCATAGCTCTAGTTCAGTGTTTTATGCATTGTATGCTGTTTTTCAGCTGTTTCCTTTTCTTCAAGTATTGTTGTAATAAATAAATGATGTTGTCGTCAGATCCACTCAGAACTGCTATGTGAAGAGATGTATAAGTTGAAGAAATATTTTGTTATGGAAATATGTAATGTAACAATATTAGCATAGTAACGTAGAACCTACATAGAACCTACATAGATTTCATTATGCATAAAATGAAATCCACTTCAATATGAACAAGCTAGTCTTGTTTAGTTTCCAGTTTTTATGTAGCTTCATTAATGCGTTCAGCTGTAGCTGTGATCAAACATGGTTTTGGTATGACCAACGTTTACGAATTCATTACTTGGCGAGAAAATGTGTTTTCTAATAGCCATATTATTATATATATTTAGAATGGCAGGCCTTGTAACCCACCTCCTTCCATTTAAATACCTGTGTCGAATCTGTGCTTTAAGTCTAGTTTCAATAAAATATATCAGACAGTGTTCCTAGAGGTTTCACCCTAAGTAGTGTGTGGAATATGGCCGGCCGTTCATCCCGGCCAATACCCCCAAGCCGCCAGGTGGAGCCCTGCCTGCAACATAGAGGTGCCCCGAGTTCCAGCAGGGCATCATGGACAATGGAGTTTTTCATCACAGTCCTGCTGGATACCATGGGAAACTCCAGGGGATGCTGCAGGAAGGCCCAGAGACTTTTGTTTCACCTATAACCCGGAAGTGCGTATTAGTCACGGCGACAGAGCGAATGGCTCACTTCCAGGTTGAAGAAAAGGAGTTTTTATCTGACTCGGAAGTATTAACAATCACATGGACAGAGAGAAACACTTCCGGGTCAAGGACTATAAAAGGACTATGGGAAATCCCAGATGTCGAGGTGAGCTGGGTGGAAGGGTGGCAACGCGTCTGGGAGTGGAGGATTGATTAGTGATTGATTATTGTTTATTTATTTGAGTATTGTGGAGTGTAGGGTGCTTTGTGCACTGTTTATTGATAAAATAAAGTCACATTGGACTTTTATCTGGTGTCTGGCGTCTCAAACAAGGGTTCAAGGGAGCGATAGCGCCCTCTATCTGTTACAAGTGTCAGCTTCTTGGTTTACTCTTTAAAGATGGTATATTATGCATACTCTTTTTTTGCTTACAGGGTTTTGAATATAAAGAGAAAGGGAAAGGTACACAGAGAGGTCCACTGCCAGTGCTGCAACCAAGTGATACAAAGAAGTAGCATTTAGAATCATCACAGCCTAATCAGACAAGATAGTAGCTGATAAACCCAGGTGTGCATTGCATTGCACAATATTGTCCATCCTAACCTTATAATTCAAAGCATTGATATAAAAGCAAAACAAAATTTAACAAAGATGGTGCACCCAGTTACTTGGTGATCAATGAATGAAAAAAAAAAGTTTCATGTATGGTAAACTTGTTATGGAATTAGAAAATAACAGACAAAGCTCCCAAAGGGCAACAGGCTCAATTTTACTAATTCCTATGCAGTTTCAGGAACTTTAAGCTAAATGTAACATAATCCTTATCACCACAACAAAAAATAGCTGCTTTATGTTATAATTATGTTAGTGGATGTTACGAGCAGGCGGCACGGTGGCGCAGTGGGTAGCGCTGCTGCCTCGCAGTTGGGAGATCTGGTGACCTGGGTTCGATTCCCGGGTCCTCCCTGCGTGGAGTTTGCATGTTCTCCCCGTGTCTGCGTGGGTTTCCTCCCACAGTCCAAAGACATGCAGGTTAGGTGGGTTGGCGATTCTAAATTGGCCCTAGTGTGTGCATGGTGTGTTTGTGTGTGTCCTGCGGTGGGTTGGCACCCTGCCCAGGATTGTTTCCTGCCTTGTGCCCTGTGTTGGCTGGGATTGGCTCCGGCAGACCCCCGTGACCCTGTGTTCGGATTCAGTGGGTTGGAAAATGGATGGATGGATGGATGTTACGAGCAAGAATATCACTTTAAAAATGTAATTTCATTAAATATTCGTACTGATCATAGGGTTATGTTCAAAGAAGAAATTCCCCCTGCCAAAATGAGTCATAGTTTAATGAGAAGTCCAGAGGATGCGAAAGCTTGGAGTCACAGATGGAATCAATAGCTCCAATAGTTCTAAAACTCAAATGTCAGAATCAATGCAGACAAGTTAATGCAGTAGTAGTTTGCTACCTTTGTAAATAATGCCTGTCACTTCTACTCATTTATTTTGTTAAACATAGTTTTAATATTTATTTTTTATATTGATGCCTTACTGAGGCATGTTGGCTACATAATTAGGTTAGCAATTTACATCAGCATTGAAAAACTAAGTAAACATATTTAAGAAATGTGTTTAGTTTTTTTCAAATAAACACTTTCACAAAATACACAGATATAACAAAACAAGTGTGCTTTCTTCAAGAATTTAACCAAAGTAAAAGAAACTGAGATACGGTATGACACACACACCCACATAAACGTCTGCTTGGCTTGTGTAGAGGTAAGAACTGCTGTCTTCAAGTTGAGAGGTGGCAGGTTCGACCCCGTAACAGCTGGTATAAATTTATGGTACATATAAAAGTTAGCGTTCTATTTCATTATTCACTTTTATTTTCTCAGTTCACGCTCCCCCCAATCTGAAACTGTTAGTTTTCAAATAAGATGTGCTATAACAGACGCAAACTCAGATGAGGATAAGGGTTTTACATCAGAGAAAGAGAACAGAAGCCCTCCCCACAAGATACATCCACTCACACATAAGAACAACACAGCTGCACCAGGCATAAAGGCGAAAGATGGCACCATTTGGAGGAAGCAAGATGTTGGTCGTCATCATGCCAGTGAATCCGCCACACACATGTCCTTCAACAAAACAGCAGGGCATACAGAGCTTGCCAAGGTATTGCGCAAAGTCTTATTTGTGATTATGTTTTGTAATGGTCTTTATATAAAAAACATTTATATGTTACTTATATAAAAGCCAGATCGAATGTTATTTATCTTGATTTATTTACTCATCTTCATACAGAGCTAAGTCACAAGTAGACTGCAGAGCTTCTTGTGTTTGATCAACTTGGGTATGCTGACAAAGTACATGTGTACTGAAGTGACTTTAGCTGTAGGTAAAAGCTCCTGTTGCACTTTACGCAACTGTTGTTACAGTTCTGCCTTTGTCCAGAAATGGCTCCATAAGCTTTATGACCTTAGTCTTGGAAAGTCTTTCCCCCGTGGGATGACTGGAGTCTTTTCGTGAATAAGTAGTGGCATTGCTGTTAGCGGATTAGGAGGAATTGTGACTCTAAGGTTGTCTGAAAGGCATTTAAAGATTTTGGCCCCAAAAAAAGGACCCTTTAAATCCGATAAACCTAATTACACAGCTTAGATCCCAGTTTACCTTTCCCCTACTGTGTTCTACAAGTTGTTTAGTTTAGTCTGTTGATTTGAGTTAGGCTAACTTGCTGCATGCATAGTGTTAAGAGGTAACTTCTAGGAACAATGCAGCATTTCCTAGCAACTCAATAAGAAAATACTGAAGTATCAAAATGGTGATGTGACAAATTTAAGTTAAATATCAAAATATTTATATTTTAATAAATTATTAATACACAACACATAAATAAAACATTCTTTGTAGTTACAACTATCAAATGATCTATAACAGTGGAATCAAAAAAAATTATTTGACATAAAAATTCTAACAAGGTGTCTCAATTCATAACACTGTCAAATTAAGCATTAAGTTTTCCAGTTGGTAATGGAGAAGATGGGAAAACAAAAACTCCTGTTGACAGCATTTCTGCAGGAAATAAACCTGTACCTAATGTAAAGAACCACAGGTATCCTAAAATCAGTTTTGATGACCTAGTCCAAATACTATAAAATGCAAAAAAACTAAATATGCACATCTATATCAGCTGAAGTGAATTAGAAGGTTTTAATATTGCATTAGTATCCATTGAATGTAAGGTTTCCATTACTCTGATGTCTCATTCCATTGGTTGGAGAAGTAGCTAGGCAAAGTAGTGCACTACGATATAGAGAAAATAAAAAATAGAAGAGGGACAGTGGCAGTTCAAAACCGGCCACATTTTAGAGCAATTAACTAAAACAATATAGGTGCAATATTTACATTATATTTGTAGAGTTTTCTGGATCTTCCAGCATCCATGTGGATTTTCACCGAATCTCCTAGATTTCTAGACAATTTTTTTTTGTTTGACAATCAGTGTTAGTGGACTAGCATGTAACAAATGAAACTTGTCAAGTAAATGGCCTTATCTTTATTTTATATGCTTTTTTAATATAATTGTATAAGGTATGGGAAGCATGGTCCCCATTGATCACATATATTGGAATGCATAATTGGTATTTAAAACACTTTATTTTCTTTGCAAGAGAAGACCTTACTGCTTCAACTGCAGTTCACCTGGCTTGGAGCTAATGGAGTCTTCTAAAGTCTTTGTCATCTGTTGGAAATGTAGCAGATAAGAAGAATTCAGATGTTAAGCCAGTTTGAACTCATGTATGAAGGACGAACTTACCACCCAGTGTGGAGGTACCAAATGGTGACTCAGTAAGTAGGAAACATACAGTATGTGGTACAACCCTGAAAGGTCTTCCAGGATTACTCTGTGGTTAATAGAAACCAGGATGTGAAGATGGTAGAATTTCTTAAAGCTTGTTTCATACAGATAATATAATATCACAAGATATCCAAGTAACTGAAAATAATTTAAAAATTCCCATGGAATGTAAAAAAGTATGGCACATCTGTAAATTTTCCATACTTCAGGTAATCCTCAAAAAACAAGTGATCGTGGAAGAAGACGACAAGTGAGAAAGGCCACCAAGATACCTATGATTAAGCAAAACTATTTACCGTATATACTTGTGTATAAGTCAGGTCTCGAAACCTGAAAAATTGATCATAAAATCAGACCCTGACTTATATGCCTCCTCTAATCTCGCATCAGTTTCTCAGACACATCGAATTTTGTTGCAGCAGAGCAGTAACCATATTCTTTCGCACTTTGAGCTATATTGTTTGTATGAAAATGTGCTATAGAAATAAATGTTGTTGTTGTTGTTGCCACTTGAACGACTTTTAATTTAAAACCAGCTTCATATTTTCTTCTGATCGAATGTTCCATCGTAGATAAGGGATGCTCTTATGATAAAGGTGTATGAGGGTGTGAGATACAAAAAATACAAAACAGTGCAAACATTGCTTCAGAATAATTCAGGTATTCAGGACCCAACATGTGGTCACGAAGGCACAAAAAAGGCAGTGTGCTCCGTGGTTGCTCTCTCAGGTGGCCGTTAGCATATCATAATCTCTTGGACCAATAGCGTGAGTTTTCCACATTTGACTTATACGACTGACATTATAAAATACCAGAAATTATACGGTAAAATCAAGCCCCAACTTATGCGCAGGAGAACTTATCCACAAATATATATGGCATATTTATTCCATGTAACTCTGAAGGAGTTACAAGCGATGGTCTCTGAGACTGGAGAGATTGTTTAGACTGCAAATGCTGCCTGGCTGCTTCACCAGTTATGGATTTATTGGAGAGGGTCAAAGAGAAAGCCACTGTTAAAAAAAAAAAACGCACATAACATCTCATGGCATTGAGCATAATGCTGCTGCTGTGGCTGTATGTATTTTACCCTATTTCAAGTAGAAAGATTTATCCCTTAATGTACTAAGGTGTGATGTAATTTTGTATTTTTTGTTGTGGGAGTATATTTCAAATTACATTACAAATGTGGAGGCCCATGTGTCAAAATGTGAAAGAACAGATTAAACCAACATATACAAATAAATACTATCATAATAAGTTGTACAGTATAGGCCAGGAATAAAAACAAAATACAAAATGAAAATTATGTATGTTCTTAAATAAGCATATGATGCACTTGTTCTTAAAATATTAGAGTAATTATAATAGGCAGCTGCAAGGTATAGCTATCACTGGCCTCCTGTCATCTACTTATGTATAGTAAGCGGTATTAACCTTTATATTCTGTCACTACTCAGAGTACTGAGGCAAGTCTCCTTTGTTTGATAACTTCAAATGTCAGGATCAAGGATTTAGAGCAACTTTTCTATACTCGTATAGTTAAACTAACCAAGTAAAGCCATTCATTTTCATCTGAAAAATAAATACAAATTATAGGATTCAGGTTTATTTGATGATATTTATACACATTAAAACATATACATCGAAACAGTTAATATAGAAATGTATTTATGAGATAATAATGTATTACCCATTATGCTATATGTAAACATTTAAATCATGCTAGACAATAATTATGTCAACATTAATTTGCAGTATTATACTTTTCAACATTCTACCACAACTATCAATGAAAGCATGAAAAATAATAAATATATGATATTTGAGACGTACCAAGAGAAGAGATCTGGTGAAACATCATTAGGAAAGAGGTACTAGAGCGGTACATATTATAATATGATTATATTATATGATGTGAGTACAGCAGATGCATGAAACAGTAGTAGAAGATGAATGCAAAGTCAGTGTGGGATTGCATCAGGGATCAGAACTGAGACCATTGTTGCTTATTCTATTGTTAGAAGAGATTGACAAGGAAGTGAAGAAAGAGGGTTCATGCAAAACATTTTGCAGATGATCTTAAGTTACGTATAAATAGACAAAGAAGGAACTGAAAATGGAATTAGAAAAGTGGAGAGATGCTGTAGGGGGGCACTGCATGAAGATAGAGAGATCAAAAACTCAATATAGGTTCTACCACTATAATGGAGAAGGTGAGAATGGAAAAGAGAAAATGGGTGCAGATGAGTGATGTCCTTTCAGTACTTAGAATTAATTATTCAAAGGGATGGAGGGTTAGAGAAGAATGTAATACAGAAAATAGGAGTGGGAAGAAAAAAATTGGAGAAAGTGTTTTGGAATACATTGATGACTGCCAAGATAAAAGGAGATCAGCAATGTTGTAGTTTGTAGACACTTGGGGAATAACAGAAATGAGAATGAAACTATGGATATTCAAGTGATGAAAATGTGGCAACGGATGTATGGGGTGAACAAAAATGGATTGAGAAAAAATAGGCATATTAGGGGAAGCTTATGTATGAAAGAGATACAATGGACAATGATGGACAGTAGACTTAGTGGGCTTATCATGTATGGAATCAAACAAACAGTGTGTTGCAGAGAGTATTAGAGATTGATATGTCATTAGGAAAAATGAGAAGACCACCAAAAATTAAATGGAATGATGTGTTAGTGAAGGATATGTAGGAGATACTATGTAATAAAGAGATGTCTGTAAAAAGAATGCAATGGAAAAGACAGAGATATGCCTCCACTGTGGCAAACCCAGATAGCATAAAAATAAAAAGATGGAAAGAATAATAAGAAGAAATATATGTTTCTTTTAAAAACATGAAAGTGTAAACAAAAAATTCTTTAAACGAAAAAAATATAGCTCAGGCTGTTCATTTGGAATTATATTGGAATTATATGGAGCTTATAACTGGCACTCTCCTTTGCTTATCCTAATGTACATTATCCCCTTGTGATGCCCCAGGTTGCCCGCAGCCTAGCATTATAATCATGAAACCAAGGATGGATTAGTGCAATGAGGACACAAAACAACAAGGTGGTGCAAAGTGCATTGTCTGTTTATTACCAATAGCATGTCCAACCTGCAGTGCAAGGATTCTTCAATAATAAATAATACATAAAAATGGGGTGTGCAGATTAGACCAATAAATAAATTCCCACAAATATTTTCATTAAAAACAAGAAATGAAAAAGTCAGGCTCGTCTCCTCCCTTGCCCACTTCCCCAATGCTCTTTCTCTCTCTCATCTCCCTGGCTTACTCTCCTAGGGTCTTGCAGCACAGCTAAGATGCTGGCGTTCAACCTTCTGGCTCCTTCCTGCCCCAGCCACTTTGATCGGTTCCCACTGGGGCTTTCTTGCCACCATCCTTTGGCATCGCTCCCTTTCCAACTACTCAGACTCCGTTTAATCTCTGTGAGTGTAGGTCCAATGCTCATTGGCCCACAGAGCTGTGCATGATGGATGGGCACTGCTGAAGTACTGATGTATTAACCTTAATTTTAGTACAGTATAAATCTGTATGGTGGCACAGTGGCGAAGTGGGTAGCGCTGCTGCCTCACAGTTAGGAGACCTGGGTTTGTTTCTCGGGTCCTCCCTGCATGGAGTTTGCATGTTCTCCCCGTGACTGTGTGGGTTTACTCTGGGTACTCCAGTTTCCTCCCACAGTCCAAAGACATGCAGGTTAGGTGCATTGGCGATCCTAAATTGTCCCTAGTGTGTGTGCGCCCTGCGGTGGGCTAGCGCCCTGCCCAGGGTTTGTTTCCTGCCTTGCACCCTGTGTTGGCTGGGATTGGCTCCAGCAGACCCCCGTGACCCTGTAGTTAGGATGTAGCAGGTTGGATAATGGATGGATAAATCTGTATATTTATCGTAAGCAATATACTGTATCTTGTACTTGTTATTAGTTGATTCTGTAACAGCAGGCCCAGCTTTGACCTTTGATACAGTAATTGCTAATGAACTGCACAAACAAGTAATAGCAGAAAGGGGAATTTAGCTGATCTGGTGAAACCTGCTTGCTTGACGTGTAATGGACTTTGACAGAATCATGCCACTGTGGCATTGTGTTATGGTGAAGAACATATAAAAGTGATTGTACTCAGAGAAAAGGCAGACACCTTGGCATACAATGTTCTATCCATTGTGTCTCTAATTCTGCATGTAGAATTATAAATAAATGCTTGATTCTTTGAGTTAAATTACTAAGCCTGTTGTTTTTCTTCCACAGTGCACAAATCAGTCTTCTGCATGTGCCTAATTAATTACTCCAGCTCCCCCATTAGCACCATGACCACATGCCTATTATGAATATACCTAAAATCGCATGTCTGAGCTGCACTATTTTAAAATAAAACCCCTGCACTTGCCCTGTTCTGCCACTGACCCCTTACATGCGATATAACACCACTCTGCAGGTACCTTCACTAGTGTAATAACTGTACATACATTATTAAACCTAAACACTGTGGACCACCAGGCTGGCACCGCCAGCTGAACCTGACACAGACACGCGTGGGACAGAAGTTCACGGCACACAAGTTTTATTTTTTCTTTTTCCCTTGTGGGAAACGCCTTCCCCGTTCTCCACAAGTATAACACAGTCCCAGCACAAGAACAGCACAATACCATACGTCTCTTCCTTCTCTTTATCTTTCTCCACCTTCACTCCTCGGGTCAAGCTTCGTCGCTCCTCCTCCCAACTCTGGCTCCCCGAGTAGTGGATGCTGGCTCCTTTTATAACGCACCAGGAAGTGCTCCAGGTACTTGATTACTCGTTTCCGGCAGCACTTCCGGGTGTGGCGGAAGAACAGTCCATAAGGGCTCAGCAGCTCCTGCTGCAGCACTCCCTGGGGGTGCCTGCGGATCCCAACAGGGCTGCACAACACTCCAACTCCCATGCTGCCCTGCAGGACTCTGAGGTACTGCTGCAACCCATGAGGGTTGCCATCTAGCGTCCCGGGGGAGATAATGCTCTGGCCACACTTGCTCCCCCGGTTCTCCCAGCGTGAAGGCGTCCCAGCCAGGCAAGAGCCCCAGCCACACGCTACACCACATACATTTTTAAATGTAAACACCCACACTCAGTCACTTATATCTGGTCAATCTGGAAATGGCAATCAACCTAATAAACTTTATATAGCTTTGGGATGTGAGCAGAAACCAAGACAGCCACAGGAAAACACATGCAGACTTAGAAGGACATTCTAGGATTCAGATCCAAAATGCTGGGTCTGTTGGGCTGCAGCATCTACCAACATTTCAGCCTGAGCTAAAAAAAAGAATATGCTTCACATTTGTACACCAAATTTAAAAAATTAACTTAATTTTGGGTATTTTAATTACAGCAAAAAATAACTTTACACTTATTGTGCTTACAACAACTAAAACATTTATTTCTTGAACATATTTTCATACAAAGGATGTACCTTGAAGTGCATTACAAGCAGTCAAGCACAAAGAAAAAAAAATTTAGATCAGAATTATAAGGAAAAAATAGTACTGTATTCAAAATAAATAAAACAAAATTTTAAAAGTGGTATTTTAGGAATTTTTTTTTTAATGTTCCAGATTATTAGTCTGTCATACCTTTGTTGGTAATGAATTCCAGATTTTTGGTGCATATTAGAAAAAGGCCACCTCATCACTTCTTTTAAGAATTGGCTCTTGGACTTATAAGCAGGCTGTTATTAGAAGGGATAAAGTTACAGCTTTGACTGTAGGGGGCAGGTACTTTATGACGTTGTAAGGAGCAAGATTATTTAAGGCTTTATACACCATTAGTAGTATTTGAAAATCAATTCTAAATGAGTTGGGTAGCCAATGTAACTGAGATGTGCTCAGTGCTTCTTTTTCTGGTTAAGATTCTTGCTGCTGCATTCTGAGCTAATTGCAAAAGATTGATGTCTTCTTAGTAGGCCAGTTAGGAGTGTATCACAGTAATCTAGCCGTCTAAAAGCAAAAGTGTGAATTAATTTCTCAGCATTATGCAGTGTTCCATCCATCCATTATCCAACCCGCTATATCCTAACTGCAGGGTCACGGGGGTCTGCTGGAGCCAATCCCAGCCAACATAGGGCGCAAGGCAAGAAACAAACCCCAGGGAGGGCGCCAGTCCACACACACACACACCAAACATAATTTAGAATCACCAATGCACCTAACCTGCATGTCTTTGGACTGTGGGAGGAAACCAGAGTACCCAGAGGAAACCCACGCAGACAACATGCAAACTCCACACAGGGAGGACCCGGGAAGTGAACCCAGGTCTCCTAACTGCAAGGTAGAAGCACTACCCACTGCGCCACCCATGCAGTGTTCCTTAAATGGAAAAATACAGTCTGATTAATCTGGTTACTATGCGATTTAACATTTAGGTCAGAGTCCAAGGTTACACCTAAATTCTTTACTTCCACCTTGACTTTTACTTAACATATGCTTAACTTTAGAAATTCTGCCAAACGTAAGCTAGACAACAGGTACTTTTTTTAAAAATTTAGCCTGGTGTGTAAGTGATTTTTGAAAATGTGTTCTTCAATTACTAATGATAACAGCTATTCAACCTAAAAATATACAAATTGGTTAATATATGTTATTGCATCAATAACTAATGAATAGTCACCATGTAGAAATTTTATACTTAAGCACAATTTGTTTGAAAACAATTGTATTGTATTAAGTTGATCACAAGCCAACAGCTCCAACTTCATTATCCAAAGTGAATATAATTATGACAATGTTTAGTGCTGGTACCTCACAGACTGGAATTCTTGCCTGAACGCCATCTTTAAAGAGCTGGTACTATTTTCCAATATCTATGCAGATTATTCTTCAGGAACATGAAGTATCATTTCACATCTTATACAGATGCATACTTAGTTATCAGGTAACTCTTAACTTACCTTATGTAAATGAGTGTGACCTGTGATAAACTGTTACTGTGTTGCTTATCAACCCCCCTATGAAAACTGTGATACATTATATATCAGCAGTACCACCACTTTTCATATTAGAATTACATAAGCAAATGAAAAATAAAGGCAAAAATTGTTTTTAATCATTTATAAATATTTCAGACTACAGACTTCATAAAAATGAAACCACAGACTTTGACCCAATCAGGACTTTACAGGGACACCCATACCCATTATTGCTTCATTTAATCAAGACTTCTTTGGACAACTCATTTATTGCTTCGACAGTTGCACACTTCATGCCTTCTTACTATTAAGAGGGAAGTGGTGCGTAGTGTGGTGCATTGCAATGCTGCACCATGGAGGCTGGAATAGGATGGGAGCCGGGGTTTGTGCGGTTTGGAGTTATCCATTATTTGCTTTGGAACTGTTCTGGTTCTGGTGCTAAGGTCTGAAAGCTGGTATTGACAGCGAAGTCAAACTTTAGTACCGATACGACACTACAATGGATGTATCAAAACTTTTATATTGCTACAAGAAACACTGCAATTCAAGACTCTACTGTGATGACCTACAGTTAAAATTAAAATTAGGGTTAAAATCAGGGTTAAGATTACAGTCCCAAGGAGAGTCTGTTTAGACTCAGGGCCCCAATCAATGATCTTAAAATTAGGGCTACAATTTTACTGACTTTAAGCTCAGTCTTGTAGTAGAGGTAGGGTTTTATAATTGTGTTAGAAGATCTAATCCTTTCTAGCCAATATCCCACTAACGTCTGTATTGATTCTTTTGATCCAACGGAATGTTGTCTAATTGTGGAAACATTACATCCAGCATTCCAACTAGCATTATAAAAGTAAATGAACTACTAGATACATTCTGTTCTAAAAGCCAATTGTTAAATTGTACAATCCTTAAATCTCATCCCATAAATTTTGATCTGCTAAGACAACACAAGGCTCAGAAAATGACAGACACCAGTCTTTTATAAAATAGCAAGAATTAACTTTTGATTTTGTACATTTAAGATGAGGGGAAGTGTCAGATTGTATAAAATCAATCGCAACAGTCTCAGATATTTTATTCATCATGATTTGTTTCCCCTTGTTAGTTTTTTTAGATCTAGCAATAACAGAGATCAAAAATAATCAAAAGGTTAGGGGTAGGGTTAGGGGTAGGGTTAAGCTAAAAACATTTGAACATTAACAAGAAAACAAGAGCTGAGGTCAATGAGATAGATGACTTTTGCAAGGGCAGAATACACAATGCTTGTGTGAAGATCTCTAGTTAGGCTCCAACTTTTTCTTCCTTCGCCCTTTCTATCATTTGGCTAAAGCATAATTAATGTTGCATACTAACAGGAGGGGGCTGTGTCAATGCAGATTCAGCCAAAGCTCATCCCTGAAACCTGCAGTTTATACATAGGGAGGAAAATGAGTGAGGAAATGATGGCACTAGTTTATGGAACTACTTTCTGGTTTGATCACTTATATAATTGTTGAAGTCATTCCTTTGAATAGACCATAGAAGCAAAAAGAGCTTACCAAAGGCCCATCACAAATGGATAAATAATTTCTTTCTTGTTATTTCAATGTCAGAGCTGAATAGCTTTGTGTAGATGCAAATGCTATGCTTCAAAAAACGTACTGATGATTTTGCAATTAATGGTCTCTTCTGAGTTCAAACCATGTAATAATGCTGTAATTTCTATGTCACCTTGACTTCTTTTTTTCAAAATATAATTTTTCCACTTTTACTGTGATTACTCACTTTAGAGTTGCAACAAAGTAATCCCAGAGAATAGTCCTTGTGATATTTCCAAAAGGATGTTAATGATTTCCCAGTTTATGTACATTACTATTTGGATTGTTTCTTTGGTTTTACCAGTATCATATTCAACAACGAGAATTAATTGTGACAGCACCAAAGGATAGAAAAGTTGAACCTGAGATATAACAGTGAAAACAACGCCTCTGTCTAATAAAGTTTTTAGAAATGTGATTTATATTACACCAAAACAATGAAGCCATAATTCAGTATGAGTAGGTGTGAAAGAAGAATATCCTTCTGACTCTCTCCACACCCACAATAAAGCTAAGAAGACTCAAACGTCAAATGTGTCCACTAAAAGAAGAAAGGCCAAACAAAGCCTTGCTGCTCTACCAAGCATGTCTTCATTCTATGAGGTAGCCTGCTTACCTAAGCATGGTCGGTCTGTCTAACCTCTCTTTCTCAGTCTCACTTTCTCGACCCAGGTGTCTATTGTTTAGGCCAATGTGCCTACATCCATAGTCATCCCCAGACTCTACACATATTACTGTATTTAAAGTCATGAAAATACTTTCTGGATCAGGGCAGCCCAATTTCTCTTAAAAAGGCTGAGTCTACACAGCAGCTTTAATATTTCTCACATCTTTCAAGCAGCAACACAGACTACTCCTGGTCTGAGATTGTACTCTGCCCTTTATTTGCTAGGCAGAACAGTTCTGGCCTAATGCTAGCCCTTCATGGCCTTAATTACTTTTGAATACTCCAAGTAGTGTGCCAGACACCATGGCATATCCTTGGAGGCATCCTCTCAAATGGTTCCTCTCTCCTTCTCTTGTGATTCTATATATAGTACACAATATTTCACACATACAATATGTTTAAATGATTATACAGTATGAATACAGCTTAATTGTAATTTTGTGTTTGAAGATGCATGCAGTTCTTAATGTAGTATGATCATAACACAAAAGGCTAAGTAAACTGCTGCATAACAGACACACTCATTTGAGTTCTGAATGAAAGGAACAATCCTTAATCTGAGCAGGGTAACACTCTGGTGGCAGCTTGGGTTCAAGTTTCAGAGTGAAGTTGCTCAGCAAGTCTCCTTGGGATTGCTCCAATAAAAAAAAACAAATCCTGTAAGATCCAAAGATTTATTCCAATTGGCATGTATTTTAATAAGACTACTTAGAGTAATGTGCAGCCATAAACAAATGCAGAAATAAAGTTAGAGCTCTTTGCAGGATTTGCCTTTTTCTCCTTTTAAAGATTTACCAGAGAAGTTCATGGTTTAGATATTGACACAATGCACTGTAGGGATTAAGATTTATTTTGATATGTTTCAGAGACTTTAAAATCTCAAAATTAACTGAGATTTCTTTAGAAACTCTTTTTTATTAAATAGATGAAATGTTAAAGATAATACTTTATCAATTATTTGGTCAATTTTTGTAGACTAAATGTTCCCTCGCTTCTTCTTGAGTTCTCTGCACTTTTATTATTTAAAACCTGCTCATATACTGTATACTGTATATTAATTATACACTACAAAAATTATATCAAATGCAAGTACGATTACAACGTTTAATTTTTCTTGACATTTATATTTGGCTTTTAAACTCATCACTCTCTAGGGTAACCTATATAGGAAATAATCAAAGAACCTCTTCAGTCTGTTAAAGATTTAAACTATTTGATATTTGAGGTATCTATAATAACTCAGTTTTGTTATATAACCAGGGGTGGCGCAGTAGGTAGTGCTGCTGCCTCGCAGTTAGGAGACCTGGGTTCGATTCCCGGGTCCTCCCTGCATGGAGTTTACATGTTGTCTGTGTTTGTGTGGGTTTCCTCCCACAGTCCATTAGGTTAGGTGCATTGGTGATTCTAAATTGTCCCGTGTGTGTGTGCCCTGTGGTGGGCTGGCGCCCTGCCTGGGGTTTGTTTCCTGCCTTGCGCCCTGTGTTGGCTGGGATTGGCTCCAGCAGACCCCTGTGACCCTGTAGTTGGGATATAGCAGGAAGGATAATGGATGGATGGATGTCAAGTCAATTTATCTTTGTATAGTTCTCTTCACTGAGTATAGACCCAGAGAAATGTAACCTACTCACAAATAAATTACAATTGCAAAATTTAGCAATTACAATTCCTGTTATGCAGTGAGACAGTGAAAGTTAAACGAATGCCAAGGCCAAGGCCACAGTGTTCCATCCAGCAGGTTGCTTGTGCCAGTAATGATGTCCCCTTTCAGGGAGACTCAGGTTTTTATATCAGATGAACCAGAAGAGGTGCAGGCAGCTTCCCTCAGTGGACGACTTCGCCACACTGTGGGAAATGGTGATGACAGTGTTAGCAATATCCAACCCCCCCCCCCCCCCCCCCCAATGCTAGCAGGTTATTGCATACCACGATACAGCCTGTGAGAAGTCCTCCAACACATATGCATGACAACACACATAAAAATTCTATAAGTACATCTCACACCACATTTCTATGTCAGTGACTTTCATGAACTGAATTTCAAATACTGCATTTCTGAATTATGTGTATGGCTTTAATCAAATTAAAAAGCTAAAAGGAATTTGTGTTTGTATTACAGCCTCATACACAAAAACAACAAAGACAAGAAAGAGTACAATTTACAATATGTAACATAATCAAATCATTACTTGCAAAAGCAGTAAACGATTCTGCCGTGCACAAAAAACAAAAATAAACCTGCAAAACAATATGAAAATGTATATAATTGCACACCTGCCCTGCACCATATAAATCTTTAAAAGTAAATATGATTTTGGAAGGATAGAGGTTTTTAGAGATCTGGAGAGACAAAGATAAATCACGTGTTGATAGTGATCAGAGTGACCGCAGATGGAAACAAGCTATTCACGTGCCAAGTAAGTTTTGCCTTGAGTAATCAAATCTGATTAGTTGGTACCTGGTTGAATGGGACCTCAAATTATGCTGCATGCTTTTTTCCAGACCATTTTCTGGAATACAACGATTTGTACTGTCTGTGCAGCCAGTTTATGTTCTGAATGAGCTGATACACATATGAAAGAAGTGAGGAAGCTTTCATAGATAGCACTGTAAAAGTAGATCAGCACTCATTAGGACAATTTAATCTTTTAAACTGGCAAAGGAAAACACACTGTTGAACATCATTTTAGCAAAAAATAAAAAGATGGACAGTACTTCCAAAAGAATATGTATTTATTATTTAAAGATGTTTAATACATAATATTACTTAATTAGAACTTGATTCAAGGTAGCGACTCCAAATGAATGTGGGAAAAGCTTTCAAAGAAGAAGAAGACCTTGATTCATGAGATATTATTTTTTATTAAATGTATGGTCCCTTTTACATTCAGGCAATTTATTTGTTCTTGGGTAAAAAATCTAAAAAAGGACGAAAGGATCTAAATTTTGTATACTGTGATTATAGCATGAACCTGACTATGTTATATGCATTAAAATACCCACCATATAGTGGAGTGTACTTTTTAAACAATGGACAAGACCTGCAGTGGGGTGGCATCTTGTTTAGTACTGGTTCTAAATATTCTAATGAAAGAAGGGATTGGCTCCCTGAGGCCATGGACTGGGACACCAGATTCACAAAATGTATGAATGTACTTTTTATTATGACTAATTGCTTTGCTTGTCTTCCTAGAATGGTTGAACATCGAAATTAAGTTAAATCCTACCCAGATTATTATTTTTATCTATAACCAGATTAGAAGACATATAGTGATAGATTTCACCTTTTTTTGGTTGTCTACTGTTGGAGCTCACTAGAAGATCAAGTCCATAAAGAACATTGCACATATACAATTTACACTCCTGATCTAGAGAGCCCCAGCTCTCCAATCCTAGGACATCAGAGAATTTGTGACTTCATAACAAACATAGAGGACGACAGTCAAGTTCAACTATTTTGGGTCATGTGATGTCTGAACATGGGTTGCACAGAGTCATGAGTCAAGAATTACATTAGTACTGAATGGGAAAGGGTCACGAACAGTTTGTGGAATGCCTTGGGTCACCATGGGCAACTATGACCTACATCTGCGATTCTATGGGTCTATGGGATGACACTTGGTAGCATCAAAAAAACTGAAAAGGATATTACAAAATTAAAAGTGATTGTGAAAATATTTTAATCCCGAAAATATGTATATGTAATATAAATTGATATAATAAAAGTTAAGTTTCAAGTATGATAAATGTAACTGCTTAGTCTTAATAAATAGAATGTGATTGCATTGAACCACACAAATCCTCAATATTTGGTATAATGTTTGCTAAAGTTACCCTTAATGTAGATGTCATATTTAGCCTATTTAATGTTGTTCATTCATAGATAGATCATTCTTTACTAATTCTTAAAGATAAAATGGATACTGACTCCACAAAGAAAAAAACTTCCTTTGGGTCCTGACCTTAAATATGATTAACACCATTATCTAAATGATTGATCACAATGTCTTAGTTGTCTTGAAATGCAATCTTCATTTCTCCTTCTTGCCTCATTGAACCTTCCTTTTTATTATAACTGGCAATCTTTGTTTTTATGTGTTTATTAAAGAAATAAGTGTGTGAGCTAATATTTCAAGCTAAGTTTCAATTTGTATCTTTAAAGAATGCACGAAGGTCACAGTTTTTTATGATAAAAATATAATTATTTCTGCTTTCAGGATATCACAGGGCATTTTTAAAATCTGATCTCTGTGAAAACCAACAAACTTCTGCATGTAATAATAAAAAGAATATTGGAGTTATTTCATATAGAAGGTATTATGACTGTCGGCTTATTGATCTCCTAAAAGTTTTTTTTTCTAAGGTTCCATAGAACGAGCGACACAGTGGAGCAGTGGTAGTGCTGCAGCCTCGCAGTTAGGAGCCCCGGGTTCGCTTCCCGGGTCCTCCCTGCGTGGAGTTTGCATGTTCTCCCTGTGTCTGCGTGGGTTTCCTCCCACAGTCCAAAGACATTCAGGTTAGGTGGATTGGCGATTCCAAATTGGCCCTAGTTTGTGTGTGTCCTGCGGTGGGTTGGCACCCTGCCCGGGATTGGTTCCTGCCTTGTGCCCTGGGATTGGCTCCAGCAGACCCCCGTGACCCTGTGTTTGGATTCAGCGGGTTGGAAAATGGATGGAGGTATTATGACTGTCGGCTTATTGATCTCCTAAAAGTTTTTTTTTTCTAAGGTTCCATAGAACGAGTGACACGGTGGCGCAGTGGTAGCGCTGCTGCCTCGCAGTTAGGAGACCCTAAGTTTGCATGTTCTTCCAGTGTCTGCATGGGTTTCCTCCGGGTACTCCGGTTTCCTCCCACAGTCCAAAGACATGCAGGTTAGGTGCATTGGCCATTCTAAATTGTCTCTAGTGTGTGCTTGGTGGGTGTGTGTGTATGTGCACCCTGCAGTGGGCTTGTGCCCTGCCTGGGGTTTGTTTCCTGCCATGCGTCCTGTGTTGACTGGGATTGGCTCCAGCACACCCCCCCGTGACCCTGTAGTTAGGATATAGCGGGTTGGATAATGGATGGATGGTTCCATAGAACCCAGTTTAAGAAACATTGATCTAGACGACAAACAATTCTGTAATTAAACTATGAAATTTGTGTCCCTGTCTGGATTACTAGGTTTGGAAAATGTATTGATGGATAGAAACAGCATACATTTTATGAAACTATTGTTTCAGATCCTACACATAGAAGTGGGGTGGCTACAAATTTAAGGTGATCTGCAGCAGAAGTGACAGGTTCCCCACTTCTACTCAATGCCTAGGTGCCATTGATAAGAAACACATTAATCTGCAACTACCAGCGGCCAGTAGAAGCACTACAAAGGCACATTCTCTTTGATTCCAATGGTTACTGTGGATGGAAAATGCCAGGTTAGGTATGTCAGTATGTGTTTGCAGAGCAGAGGTTTGAATGTTGAAGTCTTCGCCCAGTCAGATATTAAGCAAGCTCTTCTGAATATTCATTCAGCAAAACCACTGCCTGTCTCAGACAATTAAGACTCTGTTATTTTTTTTTCTGGAGATGATACATAACCTATCTGTTGTGACACGATGGAGCTATGCTGTTTTCACCACATGGACTATTTACAATAACCTGCAGAGTTGTGGAGAAAGTCTTTGGTATGCTTGATAAATTTTGCATCTCAATAATGCTTAGTCCTCACAATGTGATGCAGATTACCATGGCTTGTATTTGTCTGTGTGAGATCCGGTTAGACATGTAACCTTATCTATTACTGGCTGATTGGGAGAATGAAGATCTCAGGATTACCTGGAGAAAATATGGCCTGGGACAGTGTGACCTGTTCTAATTGTATGCCCTGGCAACAGCTGACAAAGAACTGCCTGACAGGCTCAAGAGCTACTCTTTTTGTATCCTCTGCAGCCCAGATACCTTGGTAGAATAAGAATATTAAAATAGTTTTATATCATGAAATAGTCTAAATAATTTTTGTGACCTTGTTAATGCTTTCAGTTCAGTTTATTTATTTTAATTCCTGGTATTTATACAAATGTTGCTTTGCATACTACACTGCAATGTCTGTCAGAAATAATAAAACATCACAGTCTGGCTTTTCTTCAGCTGGAAGGTAATCCTTTTAAATTTCACTGGAAGTTGTGAATAAAATGTTAACATTTAGACTGAAAAAATATTCAGTTTTGTGCTTTGTTTATATACTTTAATTTTGGAAGATTGAAATAAAAAAAGCGATGTCAATTACTGAGTATTCTTTGTTGATGGAGAGGCACTTAAAATGTTTTAAAGGATACATCCAAGGTGTCTTTTCTGAGTTTCAAAAACACTTTTAATTCAAAGCATTCTTCCACAATGTACTGAACAATATTAAGAGGTTTCACTTCTTAAAACATGTTTTCAAGAAAAAAAAAATCCTTTTATTACATATTTTCTGCTACTTAAATCCCAAAATTTACTATCATGATCTGCAGTTTCCCTGCCTGCATAGAGACATATATCTGCTTTAACAATTTTAATTTCTGTTTTTCAAAAGCATCAACAGTTAATGTAGGCTTTTTCAGTACCATCTTATTAACATGCTTGAGAGTAGGCGAGGTCAAGGAATGCTCATCGTTTTGTGGGGTGGATGATCATGATTCAATGGTTGATATTTCCATTCTGGTATCCTCAGACACCTCATACGTGTTATCATCTGATTCACCTGTGTCAGCCTTCTTCTGTTCTTCAGCCAACATATCTTTTATTGATGAAGCTTGTGACATTTTACTACTATGATTACAAAACCACTCTACATGTTTAAATCCTTCCAAAAATCCCAATAATAATGACTGAATATATTCAATAAATTATATCAAGTAATTATAAAATTCCCCAGCCATTTGAAACAGTTGGGAAACTTTTGCATAGCTCTTAAAAGTGTTGCCGGTCCTGGATCTCAGTGCATAGACTCTCCCCACTTGACTGTTCTGCAACACTACTACTGTACTGACTATAAAGGCAGTCAGTAAAAATTTTATGAGTAATGACCAGAAGAAAAGGGCGTGGTCAGTGACAGGCAGTGGCCCATATACTCAGTCAGAAGGAACATCTACAAAGCCAAATCACTAACCAAAAACCAAAGTATAGAACAAGTTTCTATTAAGAGGAGTCACAAAAAATAAAAATCGCAATGCCACTATTTACTGTAAATCAATCTCAGGTAAGCCTGTAATGCATGCAGTGACCTTTTTACGATCACTTCAATGACATCTCTTGTCACATACTGCCAGTGCATAATGAGAAGGATTGCCACAGCAACAGCAAGGCAACTATCTCCAATATGGCAATAAAAATGGCAGTAAATAATTATAAACTTGTTCAAAAACCTCTGATTGTAAAATAGGTTTCATCACTGAATTCCTTAAAACTGAAATCCTCTAGCAAGAATTCAAAATAAATTTTATCTTAGGGAGGAGATACATAAAATGAATAAAAGTGGCACCATAACAGTCACAAACTGCCTAGTCATTTATTTGTGCAGTCTCATAACCAGCTCTGCCTCCACTGCTTACCTGGTGTGAATGGCAATGAGGCCTTTCAGAAGCTCTGCCGGTGGCAGTACATCCAAGCCAGTGGACCTTAGCAAATGAAGAAGAGTTTCCAAAGCAGTGGAGCTTCAGAGGTAACAGGCTACCTGTATTGACACTACAACCAACACTGAAGATCCATTATCTTAGCTTCGAGATATTTCAACATCAAGCAAGTCCATTTTGTGACTACTTGGCACTCTCATGAGTCAGGCTGTAGGTCCTGCTTCTGACACCAATGTAGCATTGTGCAGTGCTCGCCAGCACCGACTCAATGTATTCATGTTCTTTAACAAGGCTTTTTTTGAAGCTTGCTCTCCTTAGAAGTATGGCTCGTTTTAGAAACACTAATTTAAAATCATGTGAATGTGACTGTCTTGCCATTTTTATAGGCTTCCCTATAGCTGGCACTGTAGTTGCTCATTTGAATGATGGAATGTGCGCTCATACTTCTGGTTAGTCAACACTGAGGCCATCACAACTTCTCCGCACCATTGCAATATGTGTGTTTGTATGTGTTTAACATAGCTGGACAAGTTCTTCTGTCTTTTTGTGTATATCTTTTTAACTGTGAAGAGTTTTCTATTGTCATGTATTATATAGTCAGGATAAGATCTCTTGAACCAAACTGAAATACACTCTACACACAATGCTATTGACTGTTACGGTTATATTGCTTTGAACAGAACATTGGTCACATGTCTTTTAAAGAGATGCAGGGATATCAAAGCCACATATGCTTGAATGTCAGGTTTTAAACGCTTTAAGTACAATATTAGATTAATATCAATGATGCCCTCATCTTTATTTCTTCAAGTACAACCATGTACAACAAGCTATTGAAAACTTGTGTAATGCAGGCTTGACAAAAACATTAAACACTGGTATACACACAAACAGAGGCATGTTAAGCTTTTCTTTTTCAAAGCACGTCAGACAGCATTGTAAGCTAGCAACATTGCTCACTTGGTTTCATGCAATGCAGTGGTGATTAGGGGATCCGGGATTCCCGGAAACTGCTGTAATTCCCGGGAAAACGGGAAAGGCCAAGCTTGCATATATAACGCGTAAAAGTGTAAAAATCGATCAAGAAATAACAGAGTTATAGTTGAAAATAATTAAGGTGGCACCATTGCTGCAGCTTGCACTTCATCAGAAGACAGCTTTGAACAGCAACTTGAAATTGCAATGCGTCAGTCTGTTGCATCCGCATTATCTGTGCCAAGAAACTTGCCATCACAGAATGATGACAAGAAACTGGATGCATCAGTAAAAGCTGAAATGGCGGTGTTTCAGATCAACGGCAAGCGCGGGCATTGTTTAGGACAAGTGTATCAATATCTGATGATTGTGCCGCCTACTTCAGTGGAGTGCTTCCTCAGCGGCTGGCGTACTTCTGCACGAAGGTGCGCTCTTCCCTGAACGACCGCACGCTGGACACATTGTGCTTTCTACGCTCTTATTACTGCTTGTAGATAAGGTTAGTCTTTTATTTGTGTCAACATATTGCAGTAGTTTTATTAAAAATAAGTGTTGGTCATTCTAAAACCGTTCACATGTGAGATGCCCGTGCACTGTGTCATCCCCGGGAGCCCGGGATTTCCAGGAATGAAATGTGTGATTCCCGAATTCCCGGGAATGGATTCCCTAGTGGTGATTTTTCCTTAATTCCTTTCTTTATGGGTTCTGTTATGAAAATTCTTACACAAAATATTATAAAGACACTCTTCATTTCTTTATTTTCATGCAAGAGTAGAGGCCCCTTCTTTATTGCCTCTTCTTCTTCTATCATTGCTTATTAGTCTTTCACCTATTATATCAAGATTTAAAAAAAAAACAGCCTTCCACAGGATTTGGAACTGTAAATATTGAACAAATTTAATATTTACAGTTTAAAATGGAGGTGGCTGTGACTGGCTTGCGAGTAAATCAGAGAGGATAAGGTTAAGCATCATGTACTGCACATTACAGAAAAATCTCAGAAAATAATTGTTTACAACGTTCCTGAAACTGGGTCACCTTTTGTGATTGCGGAACTGCAGAAAATGGTTCAATCTGCAGATGAAGTGTGCTCTCTTTGAACCTACTTACACCATTTTCACTTGCATCTTCTATTAATTAGCATATTACTTAGGAGTGTAGTTTCACCAAGGGAGGTCTAAATGCCCCTATGTATTAGGAGCCTGGGAATCTTATTAGATATTCTGGAGCACAAGTTCCCAAAGATGAGCTTTAACCCAATGAACATGGAACATTCTAGGATGCTGGATTATTGCCATGTGAGGGTGGGGAGGGCAAGAAAACTAGAAGTATTCGAGAGAAGTGCATAGGAAGGCTTTTCTATTCTGGTGTAGAGAGATACACAGAAAAACTAGACAGCATTGTCCAGTTGACAGTTGCATTTTGCTTTATAGAAATAAATAGGGTGTTGTACCGTGTTAGCCATTATGAATGTAGTGAAAAGTCAAGCAAAATGACACCTTTTATTGGCTAACTAAAAAGATCTCTTGCCTGAAGAAGGGGCCTGAGTTGCCTCGAAAGCTTGCATATTGTAATCTTTTTAGTTAGCTAATAAAAGGTGTCATTTTGCTTGACTTTTCACTATAAATAAATAAAAAGTTAACTATTTGCAAAAATAATTAATGCAGCTAATTCCATTCAGTTAAGTATCAACAGTATGACTTTTACTGCTTAATGCAAATATAACTTTCCTCTTGCTTAAAATATATTTCAAACTTTTTCAAAAATGTTATTTTCTCAGAAACAATAACAATTATTATATATATCCAAAATCACCCAAAAATACACAGGGCTTGTAATGATAAAAGCCATTTTATGATAACTGCAAAGAAAGGTTTCTCTTAAGAGGTGCTCATTTCTTTCAATTGCTAAACAAAGTGCACACTATTGTAATGTTTGTTTTTCTTTAAAATGAGTAACTACTGTACAAAAATGTCTAGCAGCTACTGTAACTTGCATTATTATGCTGAATGAAAAACACTCTATTTCAGGTTTCAGAAACACAAAACATAATGTGTTTCTGTGAATGTGTTCAGCAGTGAGCAAGAATGGGTCTAGCGTGGCACCAGATGATGCCAGAACAGATTGTGGTTTCCATCAACCTTGTTATCAAAAGTGTGTGTCAAGAAAATAAACATATAGTGAGGAATTTTCTTCTTTCCACTGATAGTCTCATTATCTCCTACATGTATATTGCAGGGAGATCTCTGTTTCACATTCCAACTGGGACATTAAAACTAGTGTAGTTATTAATTGTTACTAACCCTCCTTTATTTTGTTTCTCTTCTCAGTATCCTCATGTGGCACAGCACAACTGTCAAATTGTTTGCCTGCCATGAAAAAGTCTCCGATAATGGTTCTCTGGAATCATCGGGTAGAAAGTTCCTTTTATCAGATTGGCCGGCCCAGCATTGACTCAGCTGTAGAATGGCCAATAGGGAGGAGACGGCTTGTTGGCCAAGGTCTCCAGGTCTCTGACTGTGTCTGGCTTGTTTGATTCCTTTTCTACAATCTGCCCATGGTTCTACAATTAGCTGATGGACAGATGTTGTTTTTCATTTATGTTAATTAGTTTCTAGTTTGTTGTTGATGTATTTGAAGAAATCTGTATATTTTATATGTGAGAGTTCTGTATTTAGTGAGTGATATAATCCATTATTGTATTTCACCTTGAAAGTTGTCGCAGCGTTCTGCACCTGGACTTGGTAAGGAGTGCTGTGCAAGAACATAGTAGTTTCTACTATTATATTTCTGAAGTGGCAACAATACAGCTCTGTGAAGAGGATTACTTGTATTGAATTTACCCCATTTTTAGACACCTATTGCAGATCTAACCTACCTGGAAGGGGTTTTCTTGCTGAATTGCCTTTACCAAGATATCATCCAGCATTTTTTTAACTTCTTATGGAGTCAAAGCTGGGGGCTGTCAAAAACAGGGTAGGTTAAAGCCTATTGAGGCATTCCTTGTGTGATTTTGAACTATGCCAGAAATAAATTGTTATTGTTGTCATTCATAAATACGTTTTAATTAATTTACTACCTGTAGTTCCATAAATTGGCAAATGTACACGGAACTCTATCTTATTCTGTGTATTGTGACCTATTTTGAACTGGCTGATGCTTTGTCTCAGAACCTCCATTTCATCTACAGTCTGGACCACTAGATCACTTTCTCTACATGTTTTGGGAATGCCTTATCATACCAAAACTACTTTTTGTTCCAAGGTTTTCTCTTTTTATCTTCCACTTTTGCTATCAATATTCCTCTCTTTTTCTTTGGCTTGGTCTTTTCCCTGTCATTGAATCTTCTCCAATAAAGGTAATTCTCCTTTTACTCTCTTACTGCAAAATCTATTTTAATAACCTTTTGGAAATCCACAGATTACGTATCAGCTTCCATCTGTAAAACCCCTTTTCTTAATTTTGCTTTAATGAAGCTATCAGTAGCAAGGGTTAATGGGGCATCTGGGACTAATATTAGTGCCAGCACTAAGTCAAAATTATTTAGAAATGGGTTTCAGGGCACTCGTTGCTAATAAAATAAATTTCTTTATGGTATTAGGGAAAATTCAGCATGGCTTCCTCTCTCACTTGTCATTTCGGACCTTGGGTCCTGCTTTGAGTTCAAGTCCCGTATAGAACACAAGTTAGTGGAATGCAGAACATGGATAGTGAGAACAGAATTAGATCTTACAATGTGTTATCATAGAAATATTAGCAACATTTCCATTGGTTACTTAGGTGCATGTAAGTGCAAGTTTTTAACTAATAATTAGAGTAAAACTTTGTCCATCAAAGTTTGTAAAGGTTCAGTTATGATTTTCTTTCTTATAGAGCATGGGGGTGCAAACTGAGACAACTCTGTGGCCAAACCAGTCTCATTTAACTGTGATTGCTGCATGCATCTTTGAAACTCATACTTTGGCTAAAGGATCTTTGATTTTAAATGCCAGTGAAGGACATTGGTTGCAGCTTGAAGCTATAAATCCCAAGTTCAGTGATGTAGAAAAGAGGAAAATACAACTTTGGCCTACAACAGCACAATGTCATATATGCCAATTAATGCAAAGACCCAATGTAAACATATCTCTTAATTAATCTACCTAAGGCTACATTTCTGCTGTTAATATTCCAAATAAAAAAATAATTTTGTTAAGCTGTATGTGTGTCTTGCATTGGTCTGGCACATGATCCAAAGCTGGTTCCTGCCTGTACCAGATAGATAGATAGATAGATAGATAGATAGATAGATAGATAGATAGATAGATAGATAGATAGATAGATAGATAGATAGATAGATAGATAGATAGATAGATAGATAGATAGATAGATAGATAGATAGATAGATAGATAGATAGATAGATAGATAGATAGATAGATAGATCTGTATTTGTCCCCAGGGGGTATCCTATAACTGAGATTGCCCTTTTAATTAGTGAATTTTTTAATTAATTAATTTTTATTTTTAATTGATGTTGCTAGAATATGGCTCAAGGTCCCATGGTCCTAAAATTGAGTTAAATAGTGTGACTGTGTAGATGTACTCACACACCCAGGTACAGCAATGATGCCCCAGTTGAATAATAAACACACTTTTATTGCATTATTCTGAAGAAATACTTTAAAGAATAGTCTTTCTCTAAAAAGACTTTTATAGACTTCACCATCCCTAAGGGGCTCAGTCCCACAGGAGACAAATTTGACAGCTTCCAGCAAGTGGAGATTCTAGTATAGCAGCAGCCAAACCAGAACTGCTTGTCTCTCTTTCAGTCTGTTGTTTTAATAAGCTGGAGGTCATGTGACCAACGGTTGGGTGCTCCCTTCCACTGACCTCACTCTCTATCTGAGGAGTTCCAGTGACCATTCTAGAAAGATTGTTCTCAGACAGTCTTCTGACCTTCACCTGCTGGGAGGTACCTGAAGCCCATCTGTTTTAGAAACGTTTTTTCCCTGTACCCTCACTGAGAAAGAGAGCGAACTGTGACAGGTGGTATAATAATAAGTGGGTGTTTTATATTGTTAATATGTAACATATCTTATAATATAGCTATACTTGATTAGTAATCACAGTATAGTGTGCCAACCTTATATGTCAATGTTTGGTTTATATGAATAATTCTTTTTGTTGAGTTGAATGTGAATATTGCATTAATGGCAGCCTGTCAAAATTGCTCTATGAATAAAAATAAAAATGCCACCCCATTTTTCACACTGTTAAATGCTTTAAGCTTCTAAATACATTCGACCTGAATTAAGTGTCAAAAGAATAACTTTTTAACAACAAATGAACCCGCAGTAAACAATCTAATGGGAAAGAATACATAAATGAGATACAAAGGTCTGTATTTTTTGTTTTAGCAAACATAGTAGAAATGTAAAGGGTATCAGTTAATGCTGATGTGAATATGATTTACAAGGAAACTAATTTTGTTTGTCTAAATTTTAAAATTTATCACATCACAGGCAGATTTAGGGCACTCTGGGATATGTTGTGGTAAATGTAGTTGTTTTTGAGAGTGCAAATTTGTTGTTTACGCATGGGATTCTAGTTGGGAATTTAACAATGATTATAATTTATTCTGCCAATTGCCAAGTACATTTATAATGCTTTAGACACCGTCATGTCATGTGGATAATAAAAGGTACAAAACAAGTAAACATGAATGACATATAAGCAAATACTTTTTTTTGCATTGTTTAAGTTTCTTATTTACATATCACCAGTGATTTGGTAAAATAGTTTTATCTTAATGTCTTTTTTGTTTACATGTTGTCACGCATGAGTGCATGGGGAGCAGTCTAAGGACCCGACACGCACCTTAGAAAGCCGTGCCGGAGGACAAAGGCAGCGTACTAACCCTTCTTTCTTTATTCCTTCAGAAAGAACAAAGCATCGCCGCCATAAAACCATCCGGACGGCTAAAGGATCTGCTACGTTTCCGGATTCCTTTCTACCTTCTGGTCCCCCCTTGATGACTGTCAACCGCCCGTCCATCATCACGCCTTTCCCAGCATCCCACTGATTAATTTCCGGTCCGCCCTTATAAGTCATCAGTCTTTCTCTCTCTTGTGTCTCTGAATTTTATAAAATTATTGACCCTGAATTCTTTGTTTTGGATACAGTATATGGGGCTAAAAACCCCAAACCTTTATATGTCTTGTGTGCTTCTTTTACAATGCTGTAGCCGGCAGGATCCTACCCAAAAACGTCGGAAGTGCAGGACCTAAACGCAGTTTTAACTGCTTTGGCAAACGAGCTCCAGGCCGTCAAATTGGAACAGGAGGTCTCGAAGACGGAGGTCGCCGAAACTAAGAGGCTGCTGGTGGCAGTGGAAGCAGTAAAACCGGAGCCCACGTGGCCACCATAACCTCCAATCGTCCCTCTCTCTGAAACAGATGATATTGAATCTTATATGTCCGTCTTCGAGAGGATGGCAACCCGCAACCAGTGGCCGCGGGCAGAGTGGGCGTCCATCTTGGTGCCCTACCTGAAGGGACCTGCGCAGTGGACATATCATGACCTCCCCGAAGAGGAGACCTCCTGAAGGCTGAAATTTACAACCGCTACGGCGTCACCTCCGGCCAGCAGGTGAGGGTATGGCGGCAGTAGAGATTCAACCCCAACATCCCAGCTAGAGTCCAAGCATTCAAGTTTTGGGGCAAGCTCGAACGCTGACTATGGCCAGACATCAACCAGGCTTGCCAGGAGGTCGAGCAGGTTGCAGTGAAGGCTTGGTCCACGTGATGCCGGACTACCTCGCCCAGCAGGTCCAGAGACACCCTTTTCAAGACATGAACGGTCTTCTGGTGGTACTCAAACGGCAACTGAAGGTGAACCAAATTAGGTGGGAACCGACAGGGATGAGTCATCACCACCGAGCCCACTCGCCGCACTATGGAGGCTCTTGATAAGCCGAAAGACAGGGTGCCTGCCCCGCCACGCTGTTTCAAGTGTGGCAAGGTGGGGCATATCATCCCTACCTGTCCCCTCAACACGGAGCCAATGGACTGCAGCTGGGCGAAGGGAGAGAGGTATTGTGTGCTGTCAAACCCTCTGGTGGTCACCAATAAGGGAGTGGTGTTGTTGAATGGGCACTCGGTTGTGGCATTGTTTGATTCTGGGAGTAACATCACCATTGTTGCTCGCCATTATGTTCTACCGCGACAATGGCTGGCTCAAAAGGCGAGCGTAACCTGTGTGCACGGAGAGACCAGATCTTACAGGTCCGCAAGTGTTTTATAACCTGGGAGGGGAGACCAAAACAACTGCTCGTTGCTGTACTGCCCAAGCCCCCCTTTCTGGTTATATTAGGACAAGACTGGTCGGATAGTAACAGCGGTAGAACTGTCACCTCTCCTACACCTAGCTTGGGTCTGACTATGGAGGGACAAGGGGTCTCTCCGACTGCTCCCACGCCGTGCTCCCTGGCAACTGATAATGACATAGAGGGTCAGGGGAGCATTCTACGATGACGGACCTCAACCCGGAAGTGCAATCTCAGACCAGTCCCCTGACCCCCTCGTTGGCATAGACCTCCAAAAGAGAACAGTGGAATGATGATTCCCTGAAGTTTGCCCGGAATGCCATCGTGTCCGTAGACGACATATCATCAACGGATTACACTCCACCGGGACCCTACTTAGTCTTAGAAAATGACCTGTTATATCATGTTTTGGAACATGAAGGTGAGGTACGGAAGTTGCTGTTAGTTCCCCGGACCTTCCGGCGGGAGGTCTGTGAGCTAGCGCATGCCCACCTCTTAGGCGCCCATCTCGGGGCTGAGAAAACACTGGAGTGGGTGAAACTTGGCTTCTATTGGCCTGGGATCAATAAGGAGGTCAGACGTATCTGTCAGTCTTGCCCAGTCTGTCAGCTACGTCAGATACCCTGGAGGGATCGCACTCCTCTAGTCCTGATTCCCCTTATAGATATTCCCTTCGAATGGATCAGTGTTGATCTGGTAGGCCCCCTGGAACCTTCGGTACGAGGCCATAAATATATATTGGTAATAGTCGACTATGCAACCTGATATCCAAAGCGGTTCCCCTGCGAGTTGCTAACACTAAAAACATCGCACGGGAATTAGTAGAGCATACCAAAGCAAGTCCTTACGGACCAAGGTACGCCCTTTACTTTGGATACGTTCAGGGAGGTGGCAAAGTTGCTCCGTATTAAGCATCTCAAAACATCCGTGTATCACCCCCAGACAGACGGGCTGGTTGAAAGGTTCAATCAGACCCTCAAGCAGATGCTCCGTAAGGTAGTTAATGCGGACGGTAGGAATTGGGATCAACTTTTACCCCACTTACTTTTTGTCTACCGGGAGGTGCCACAAGCCTCCACGGGGTTTTCCACTTTTGAGCTTCTTTATGGACGCATTTTGGATGTATTAAAAGAAGGTTGGGAAGGAGACGTACTTCCCTCCACTAACCTCTTGGAGTATATCGCGCACTTACGTGATAGATTAGAAAAGATTTTGACCCATATTAAAAGAGCACATGTCCAGGGCCCAAGCAGCGCAGGCCCAGAATTATAACAGGATTTCCTACCTGCGCGAATTTAAGACAGGGGATTGTGTGATGGTGCTCGTGCCTACTTCCCACTCCAAATTGTTGGCTCATTGGCAAGGCTCGTATGAGGTTAAAGAGAGAAAAGGACTCGTCGACTAATTGGTGCGCCAGTCAAATCGTCGACCGAGTGAGAGGGTGTATCATGTGAATCTGTTGAAGCCGTGGAAAAACAGGGAAGACCACCCTCTTTCCAGGCACACCTTCTCCCTTTTCTCAGAAACACCTAACCTTAACCTCTGTCCCAATTTGAGTGCACCCCAGCGACGGGAGCTCAAAAGAGCGATCCTGTCCGTTCCGGAAGTAGTCAGTGAAGCACCCGGCCGGACCTCGCTGATTCGGCACGACATCGTGACAGACCTGGGGGTGGTTGTCAGGGAACGACCCTATCATTTCCCGGAGGCGAAACGCGCAGAGGTGGAGCTAGAGGTTCAATGGATGTTGGACGTGGACATCATCAAGGAGAGCCATAGCCCCTGGTCCAGTTCTATCGTCTAAACTGGACGGGTCGTGGAGATTCTGCAATGACTTTAGACATCTTAACCAGGTCTCCAAATTTGATGCATACCCCATGCCCCGAGTAGATGAGCTTCTTGAGAGGCTGGGGACGGCCCATTACTTGACTACTATTGATATGACGAAGGGCTACTGGCAAATTCCCTTAACGGCATCCGCAAAAGAAAAGACGGCATTTTGCATCCCTAGTTGACACTGGCAGTACAAGGTCCTCCCATTTGGGCTGCACAGGGCGCCAGCGACTTTCCAACGTCTGGTAGACAGAGTGCTACGGCCCCATCAGTCCTATTGTGCCGCCTACCTTGATGATGTTGTCATCTATTCCGGTACCTGGAAGGAACATGTAGTGCAGGTTTACACGGTTCTCCTGACGCAAGCGAAAGCCGAGCTTCGTATTTCAATCCCCGGAAGTGTTATTTTGGGATGGAATATTTGGGCTACCTGGTGGGAGGAGGATTGGTGAAACCACAGCATTCCAAAATAAAAGACATCCTAGAATGGCCCCGTCTAATAGTCAAGAAGCAGGTGCAAGCCTTCTTAGGATTAGCGCATTACTACCGCCGGTTTGTACCTCGTTTTTCTGATAGGGCCGCCCCCCTGACGGATTTGACAAAGAAAAGGGCCCCTTTACATGTGGTGTGGAACGATCTGACGGAACGGGCATTCAGTGACTTAAAATTGGCCCTCACAACGGCACCTATACTGAGAACTCCTAATTTTTCTCTTCCTTCTCTCCTCCAGACCGATGCTTCGGACACAGGTCTTGACGCCGTGTTGAACCAAAGCATCAATGGTGTCGAGAGCCCTGTACTGTACCTGAGCCAGAAACTGTTAGACCGGGAGACCAGGTATGCAGCGGTGAAACGGGAAGCCCTGGCCATCAAGTGGGCGGTAACTCACCTGCGATACTACCTGTTGGGCCGAGAGTTCACCCTGGTGACGGACCATGCCGCCCTCCAGTGGATGGCTCTTCACAGGGACTCAAATCCTTGGGTTACTAGGTGGTTTTTGGACCTGCAGCTGTACAAGTTCATCATCAGTTATCGCCGGGGTAACCTTCAGGCCAACGCTGACGCTCTCTCACGCGTTCACAACCTCTCGGTTTGGGCCGCCCGACCTGATGGGTCTGGGCTGCGTGGGGGGCTCTTTCTTTATTCCTTCAGAAAGAAAGAAGCACTGCCGCCATAAAACCGCCCGGATGGCTAAAAGATCTGCTACGCTTCCGGGTTCCTTTCTACCTTCTGGTCCCCCCTTGATGACGTCAGCTGCCCATCCACCATCACACCTTTCCCAGCATCTCACTGATTAATTTCCGGTCCGCCCCTATAAGTTGTCTGTCTTCCCGTCCTCTTGTGTCTCTGAATTTTGTTAAAATTATTGACCCAGAATTCTTTGTTTTGGATACAGTATATGGGGCTAAAAACCCCAAACCTTTATACGTCTTGTGTGGTTCTTTTACAAGGTATACATTTCCAAAATAATTGTTGATTGCAAAATACTTCAAACTAAATTAACAGTTCTCCTTTTGTGAATATAATAATCAAAAAAATACTCCTTTTAACAGAAATAGTTACAGTACATATAAAGAAAAAAAATACTTTACTCCATTATATTCTTCCTGGATAAAACTAATAGATTATTTATGTGTGTCTCCATACCCAAGACTTCATAAGGGATGTATGCAATCACACATAAGTTATTTTTATATAAAGGTCATGGTATTTAAAGTTATTCCATGGATGGCAAGATGCTGCTTATACTGAAAGATTGCCACTCTATTTTGCAAGTTGAACACCATTTTGATGGGGTGGCAGGGTGGCACAGCGGTAGCGCTGCTTTCTTGCAGTTAGGAGGTCTTTCTATGTGGAGTTTGCATGTTCTCTCCATGTCTGCATGGGTTTTCTCCCACAGTCCAAAGACATGCAAGTTAAGCGGATTGCCACTGCAAAATTGTCCCAAATATATGTTTTATGTGTGTGTTTCACCAGGCCATGGACTGGCATCTTGTCCAGGGCTTGTTCCTGTCCTGAGCCCTATGCTATTTGGATAGGCACCAAACCCCCCAATCCCCTCCCCACCCCACCACGGCCTGCGCAAAAGATGGGGTAGAAAATGAGAATGACACCATTTTGACAATATGCATTTCTGTAAAATATAATTTGTTCATGTAGCGCTGCTGCCTCGCAGTTAGGAGAACCGGGTTCGCATCCCGGGTCCTCCCTACGTGGAGTTTGCATGTTCTCCCCATGTCTGCATGGGTTTCCTCTGGGTACTGCAGTTTCCTCCCACAGTCCAAAGACATGCAGGTTAGGTGCATTGGCGATCCTAAATTATCCCTAGTGTGTGCTTGGTGTGTGGGTGTGTTTGTGTGTGTCCTGCGGTGGGCTGGCGCCCTGCCCGGGGTTTGTTTCCAGCCTGTGTTGGCTGGGATTGGCTCCAGCAGACCCCCGTGACCCTGTAGTTTGGATATGGCGGGTTGGATGATGGATGAATTGTAGTGCAGAATCACAGAATATTTAATGCACTTAGCTTATAATTAAAAGAAAGGGCTTGTAAATTTAAAAATAGACAAATATTTGAAAAGTGTGGATATCAACATGGGTGGCACGGTGGTGCAGTGGGTAGCGCTGCTGCCTCGCAGTTGGGAGATCTGGGGACCTGGGTTCGGTTCCCGGGTCCTCCCTGCGTGGAGTTTGCATGTTCTCCCCGTGTCTGCGTGGGTGTGCTCCGGTTTTCTCCCACATTCCAAAGACATGCAGGTTAGGTGGATTGGTGATTCTAAATTGGCCCTAGTGTGTGCTTGGTGTGTTTGTGTGTGTCCTGCGGTGGGTTGGCACCCTGCCCAGGATTGTTTCCTGCCTTGTGCCCTGTGTTGGCTGGGATTGGCTCCAGCAGACCCCCGTGACCCTGTGTTCGGATTCAGTGGGTTGGAAAATGGATGGATGGATATCAACATTAACACATGCAACTGTACTTAATTGTGGCATACAAAATGCAGTGGTGAATGACAGAAAGAAATAAAAATGAACTAAATGTATGTTAAAAACTGGAACCTTTAACTCTAATGCACTACATATTTCGAAAACAAAAGTGATCATTTAAATGCAAAATTTGTAAGAAAAAGAAAAGAAAACAGTGTTTTTTCCTCTTTTGTTTCAGAACCAAAATTATTTTGGTTCATTTACATTTTGAACAGCACAGCTTTTCCTGTGGGAGCCTTGTGTTTTAAACTCTAAAGGGTTGCCAGAGTAGATAGAGTTTAAAAAGCTTAAAGAGACTAAAATCCATTATGAGTGCAAAAATGTAATGCAGGAAGTTAATCTTTGTAAGGGTTTAAGTCTACAGAGTGCATCTTTGTATTTAAAAAACAGACTTTGCCTGTCAAATTCCATTGTATTGTATTCATCCACAAGAAATACTTTCTAAAAGTTATGATTAAATATAATGTTAGGGTCAGAATAAGCTGTTCAGACTACACTGTATAATTTCAGCACTGACAATTATTTTCCTGTAACAAAAATCTACTATAAAAGAAAATACTAAGGTTTGTGTGTCTAGTCCCTCAGAGCAATCTGATTGGTCAGATTGGCTTTGGTGTAATTGATCAATTTGGCTTTAGTGATGCAACAAAAGGGGAAGTGCAAGTGTGAGACACACAAGAAGAAGCAATGGCGCACGCTCAGTGAGTCACCTTCAAAGACAGAAAGTCTGAGAAGCAGGCTTTACAGGTACACGCTCGACAGAGGAGCACCGGTGAAGAAATGTTCACACATATGAAGATACAGAGGAAAGTCATTGAAGGTACAAGTAGGGCAAGAGATAGCAAATGTTTTAAAATTATTATATTACCTGTCTTTGACAGGTACCGTGGCTAGTATAATATATAACAATTAAAATATATAGAATGAAAATATAATCTTATATACAAATGTCTACATGTGGAAATGTGTGCGTCTGTCCGGCCCGGAAGTAAGTGGTGGAGTTGGGGTAAGTGCTCTACCTCCGAGGAAACAGCATGTCAGCAAAATGAAACCTCAAAAGAAAGACAAAGTCGCTTAGCTGCTAACATCGGCAAAGCGGTATCCCTTTTACTTTTCTTCCCGCTGCTAATGCACAAGCGATGCGAGCACGTCGGCAATACAAATCCTCCTAGGAGAGAGATGCCCAGAGTAAATCCTTTCAATTATCTAACATCTCTACATTTCAGTTTTTATTCTGACGATTTCAATAGTTTCTAGGACCCCAGGCTTTTCACAGCACAAGCTTACACAACTAGTATTGTATAATGACAATTGATCCATAGTTCTTGTTGCCAGTTCTTTCATGTCAGAACTGTAATTTTAGAAAGCACACAAAAAATAAATAACAAAAAATATGTATTCTTAGAGTGCAATAAAGATCTGGAAATATTAGTAATAACATATTTCTTCTGATTTTTCCCAAATTTCTTTCTCCCCAGCTGCTTGAATTAATTTTTATTCTTACATGTCTTGCATACAGTATTTTTGCACAAAAATGTAGTTTGGTAGTAAATGTTATTATACTAAAAACTTTAAGAGTAGTGCTTAGGTAATCAAATACATTTCTGGTCTTCCCTGTGTGGAGTTTGCATGTTCTCCCTGAGTCAATGGTTTTTCACTTGCTGTTTTAGCTCCTATAATTGATGGTGGTTAATTTAATTGTATACATTCACAGTAGACTGGCATTTTTAATATTTATTTTTACACTTACCAATTACTTTATTTGAAAACAGTTAAAATCCATCCATCCATCCATTTTCCAACCCGCTGAATCCGAACACAGGGTCACGGGGGTCTGCTGGAGCCAATCCCAGCCAACACAGGGCACAAGGCAGGGAACAGTCCTGGGCAGGGTGCCAACCCACCGCAGGACACACACAAATACACCCACACACCAAGCACACACTAGGGCCAATTTAGAATTGCCAATCCACCTAACCTGCATGTCTTTGGACTGTGGGAGGAAACCGGAGCGCCCGGAGGAAACCCACGCAGACACGGGGAGAACATGCAAACTCCACGCAGGGAGGACCCGGGAAGCGAACCCAGGTCCCCAGATCACCCAACTGCGAGGCAGCAGCGCTACCCACTGCGCCACCGTGCCGCCCACAGTTAAAATAATTTATCAAATAAATATGCAAGGCCTAAATTACATATTTAACCATCCACTCATCTATTTGAAACTGAAATATTACTATTAACCTTCTCAAGGTGTTAATAAGAACCCAACCAAGAGGGTTCACCAAATCCTTCCTTGTACAAAACAACTTAAACTTTCCCAAATGGGTGTATGCACATTTTAATTCGATATCTAATTCTATCTACATTTCTATTTAATTCTATAAGATTATTGTCTGTTTATTTTCAAGCCCACTTGGTCCGATATAAGGTCTCCAAGGTCTGTCCTGACAGCTTTAGGTATAAGGCAGGACCAAATATGGGGCACACTCAACTCTCTTTAGTCAGTAAATAATATTTTAGGCAACAGATTTTTCATTCTAGTGAACTCTTTTAAATATATCCATAAATGTTTTATTGATTAAAGAAAACAATTAACTAGTCAATAAAATTTTAATTGCACAAGATGTCTTTACATGGAGACTTTCAAATTTGAATGGATGAAGGTCATTTATAGCCTAGGTTGAATTGTAACATAATTACAATGCCTGTTCACTAGTTGAAAAAGGTTACAAAAGATGAAATAAAATAATATAGTGTTTGTATGTAATAAAATTACATTAGCTCTTCATTTTAAATTTCCTAGAAGAATCATAGTATCACTTTAAATTGGATCAATGGTGGTTGAGAATGTTATGGTATCATAATATTAATATTTTATTTTAAACACTCTCCATTTAGTAGCAGCAGATGGAAGACAGGGTGCCATCCTATCATAATGTACACTTACTTTGGCCCATATACATCTTTGTTACACATTTAGCCCTGCTAAGAAACTAATAGGCACTTTTTTGCCAAATAAGTACTTCTTAATAACATATGATACAAAGAACCCGAGATGCCTACAATAACTTGACCAGAAATAGTAAAGCAATGCAAATTTCACACAGACATTGATCAGTCCTGTAATCTAGCCCAACAACTGCAGAGGCATTCCATCAGGTAATCCAAAATTTGACTTCCCAAAAGATTCTCATTAATATTGAGCAAAAGAAAAACTAACATAAAAAAAACAAGAAAAGGATAACAGGACCAACTGCAGGTCACCCAAGGATTCGGCCCGAAAAAATAAAACAACAGGTTCTGAGTGTTTCATGTGAAGTCCAAGTGAATACCTCATGCCTCAACTTCAAAAGAACTTCTGCTGTATTTTAGGAGACATTTGTACCACAGAATCTCAATGCGCCCTATTCAAAAGTTTGTGGTAGTGTCTACAACCCCAAGACCTCTTCGGTTTCTACCATGATAAAAAAGCAGAAATTTGTCAAGTTAAAAGACCTTCCATTAAACTGAAGACTGTAGAAGCTATGGCAATAGTTTAGTGACCTTATAAAAATGACTTTTGGATAGTCTTTAAATGGTTCTGGTGAAGGATCTGATGTCTTAAAAAGAGTAAGTGGGTTAACAGTCTGGCTATTTTTCCAAAAATCAAGAAAATACTGTTCTCAGCTGTGTATAATATTGGGCAGTGTTATAACCACTATGAGGAGTTCCTAATGTAGAGAACTTGCCCTTCCCAGTGAAGAAATTGCTTCAATTACTGGAGGTTAGTTCTGATAGTTCTGTCTCTGAGTTGGTGGTTGAATGGCTGGTGGGGTGGTGAGGATAACACCTATACAGAAAATCTGAAAGCACTGGACAATGGCTGAAGATGCCTGGGTGAATGTGGATGTCCTTCAGAGTTGCATGAATGGAGAGGACAATATCATTAGATTGGGAGAGTGATGTCCATATTTTAAAAAGTTTTAAAAGTTTTCAGGTGAATAGTTGTATTTGCTGAGTGATTTTAATCCTCACATTCCTGTCATGTTGGGTACAAAATGTAGACATTTTTCTGTTTTGTCTTTCTTTCTGTTTATGATATTAATGGAGATAAAATAAAATACAGCTAATACTTGGTGTGATTCAAATATGAGAGAGAAAAGTACTGTAGATAACATTACCTCTTTCACAATAACATAATGATCTACTGTGTACATTGGATGTGATTTGATGTTGAGTGTGACATGCTCGATGTGAAACTCAGCACCTTCAAATCTGAACTAAGGAATGAATGATATGTATGCTCTTGACTCTAAAAAGAGGAGTTTAATGTTCCTTTTTTTCATAAATGGCAGTAGAGGCAATTACAAGATTAACCACCAACAATGTTCTGTATGCATTGTACTTTATTGGTAAATAAAGGTCAGAAGTTAAGACCTTAAATGAAGCTCTCTTGATTTACCTGGTCAGTCTCTGTTACCATCGTCTCTTATGGCAATGAGTGAAAGAATGAATGAAATTGGTTGACAAAGAGTCCATTGTAGGATTGAGGCTCAGAATCTGTTATAAGGTAATCATCATTGCAGTCCTAGAGGACCTCAGAACTGCTGCTTTCTTGGAATGACAGGCAGTTTTTGAGGTGATTTAGACATCTAATAGAGATGCCCCAAAGTGCTAAGTACATCTCAGGGAAGGTCTAGTGGACCCTGGATTGTATCACTATGCTGTCTTTAAATTGCTTTAAAGATGATGGGGGTAGCTTGTGAGAATAGAAATGTCTTATCAGATCAAGTCAGCCTGTAAGTGCTGTGACTGTCACCGGTAAAAGTAAAATAAAATATGATAGAAGAGATATTGCGGATATTCCCTTTTCTTTCATTATTTTGAATTTCCGAGCAGCTTTTGCAGCCATAATGATGTTTTCTGAAAGCTTGTATGTATTTTTGAAATATAGAGTATGAAAGTTTGTTTTAAACATCTGACCCATTAGGATAAGCATCTTTTATGAGGAATCTAATAAGAACATACCCGGCTGTTGAAATCATATGCACTGCTGATTTAGTAAAACGTAAGTCCCCAGTGACTGTATTAAATCTTTCCACCTGGTGAGCAATGCAGTGCCTAAAAATAGATGTTTACCAGCTGTTCCGTGTACAGGATCAAATCTGTTCATGAAAGAGTAATCCCTTTAAACAGAAGTTGTTTTGTTATGTCAATCCGAGATCAAATTTTTTTTTATCATGTTCGAAAGATTGACTGTACTTTAAAGGTTGTCATACACTGATAAAAAAGTTCAATTTAATAAGCATCTCTGACATTATGCTTAATCAATTTTGAAAAGAACCTTTTGAATTTAGGTAAAATTTCCAATATACTATCACGTACATATTCAGCTTCAAACAGAACATCTATTGAAAATATGCCTAAGTTTAAACTAGGTAATCTTTTTAATATGAAGGGGAATCATTCTAAACATATCTATTTGCTCCAGCCTTCAGCTGTTATTTTTTTCTTTTGTTTATGTGCAATACGGTATTTATCTAACGGAGATGACAGGCATGAAGAAAGAAACAAAAGAATTTCATAAAGCTACCAGATAAGCAGGTAGAATGACAATGAAGTCTCCTGATAATTTATAGAGATAAATGCAAAACCAATGTAGTTAAAGGTATGATTAGCTAAACATGTCATTCATATAAATTAAACTTATAAGTCCTGCAGTGAAAATAAACTAATACTGTGATAACTAGTTTGGCATAACAGTATATTATGTAATATTATATCATTGAACATGTCTCAAAGAAAAATTGAATTCTTTTTTATAATGATTAAAAACAAATGCTTGACTTGTTTTATATGAAATGAAAGTCTATAAAAATGTTTAAGGTTCTGTTTATATATTGTAATATGGCGCTATATAGTGCCTGACCCGGCACAGACTGACACAGTGGCACGTGTAAAATCACACAGGCTTTTATTTTTTCTTCAGCCGTGGAACACGTCTTCCCCGTGTCCCACAGGCTCAACACAGTCCCACAAGCACTTAATGCAGCAAACACAAATAAACAAATCCTTTTTCTGGTACCACCACTCCTCCTAGGCAACCTTGTCTGATTACTCCAGATTCTGGCTCCAGAGTGGTGGATGCTGGACATTTTTATAGGCCACCCGCAAGTGCTCCAGGTGTTTGATCACCTGTGGATAATTGCACTTCCAGGTGGGGCTGCAGAGATGTCCAGGTGGGTTCCTGGCTCCATGCAGCACCCCCTGGTGGCCACCCCAGATCCCCACAGGGTTGTGGAGAACTCCATCTCCCATGAAACCCTGTGGGAAACTGAGGCACCATTGTCAGCCAGGGAGGCTGCCACCAAGCATCCCAGGGGAGGTAGTGAGATGTCCATGGCTGCTCCCCCGGAACATATTTAGAAGGGACCCAGCCACCTGCCACAATATATATATATATATATATATATATATATATATATATATATATATATATATATATAATATATTTAAATAACAGGGTTCTTTACTGTGTATGTGTTTGTGCTGTTCCAATTTTATTTTTGTACTATCTATCTATTGTAATGCTTTCAATAAGTATAAACAATCAAGGATCATTATCCTTGAGTATATGTCTCTGTCTCTGAAATCATACAAACTGCTGGGAGCAGGTAACTTTTATTTTAGAGTGCTTAAGAATGGTAGAATGCCTTGAGGCATATTTCTCAAAGATCACTACACACAGGAGAAATTCCTACAGACTGCAAGCTAGCAAATGTTGTCCCCATAAATAAAAAAGGTGATCAAGCTGATCCACTTAACATAGACCAGTTGTACTGTAGGCAAATATTAAGGAAAAGACTGAGCAACACAAGTGAAAAATAGGTGCATTAGTAATAAATCATCATGGCTTAGATAGATAGATAGATAGATAGATAGATAGATAGATAGATAGATAGATAGATAGATAGATAGATAGATAGATAGATAGATAGATAGATAGATAGATAGATAGATAGATAGATAGATAGATAGATAGATAGATAGATAGATAGATACTTTATTAATCCCAATGGGAAATTCACATTCTTCAGCAGCAGCATACTGATACAATAAATAATATTAAATTAAAGAATGATAATAATGCAGGTGAAAAACAGACAATAACTTTGTATAATGTTAAATGTTAACGTTTACTCCCCCGGATGGAATTAAAGAGTCGCATAGTTTGGGGGAGGAACGATCTCCTCAATCTGTCAGTGGAGCAGGACAGTGACAGCAGTCTGTCGCTGAAGCTGCTCTTCTGTCTGGAGATGATACTATTAAGTGGATGCAGTGGATTCTCCATAATTGATAGGAGCCTGCTGAGCGCCCTTCGCTCTGCCACTGATGTTAAACTGTCCAGCTCCATGCCAACGATAGAGCTTGCCTTCCTCACCAGTTTGTCCAGACGTGAGGCATCTTTCCTCTTAATGCTGCCTCCCCAGCACACCACTGCGTAGAAGAGGGCGCTCGCCACAACTGTCTGATAGAACATCTGCAGCATCTTACTGCAGATGTTGAAGGATGCCAGCCTTCTAAGGTAGTATAACCGGCTCTGTCCTTTCTTGCACAGCGCATCAGTATTGGCAGTCCAGTCTAATTTATCATCCAGCTGCACTCCCAGATATTTATAGGTCTGCACCATCTGCACACAGTCACCTTTGATGATCACTGGGTCTATGAGGGGTCTGGGCCTCCTAAAATCCACCACCAGCTCTTTGGTTTTGCTGGTGTTCAGGTGTAGGTGGTTTGAGTCGCACCATTTAACAAAGTCATGGGAGATTGTGTTTCTTTAATACAGGTTAAGAATATCCAGTCTGAAATGCCTGGGACCAAAAAAATTTCAGACTTTGGAAAGTTTTGGATTGTGGAATATTTATATATATTCATAATAGAGATATCATGGGGATGTGACCCAAGTTTAAACCTGAAGTATATTTATGGTTAATATACACATAGTCCAAAGGTAATTTTTTAAGAGAAGTTTTAATAATTTTGTGCATGAAACAAAGTTTTGATTAAAGGGTTAATGTACACAGAGAACAAGTAAAAAACACAGTAATGCATGTAGGTCTGGCAGTGATGGTGGTTAATAACAAACTGTTGACAACAGCGTCAGAGCCTATTTTACCACTAAGCTGAGTGTATGCTGGGCAACATTTTTGAAATGCCGCATGATTGTTATTGCACCCTTCATCCTTTGGTAATGCACCTGACGGCTGTCACAACTCCACCACAGAAAAATGTGTGTGTGCTTTGATCCACTTGAAATTCAAAGGGGAATTGAAGAAATCAGTGGTAAACGGTAAGTATCAGCTCATGTGCTATTCACATTCACGTAAAAAAAATGAGAGAGAATTAGTCAGAGCCCACGTGCGCAAGTGACATTAGGTGTGGAGTTTTTCACTTGGGGCATCATGTTGGCACTCCAAAAGTGTTGGATTTTGGAGTATTTCAGATTTTGGAATGTTCGATTAAGGATTAACAACCTGTATTCTAGAATTCTATGAGGAGCATGGGAAAGGTGCTATATAAATACAATGTATTATTATTATCTATAATAATAAAAGGCAAAGCCCTCACTGACTGACTGACTCACTCACTGACTCACTCATCACTAATTCTCCAACTTCCCGTGTAGGTGGAAGGCTGAAATTTGGCAGGCTCATTCCTTACAGCTTACTTACAAAAGTTAGGCAGGTTTCATTTCGAAATTCAAAGCGTAATGGTCATAACTGGAACATATTTTTTGTCCATACACTGTAATGGAGGAGGCGGAGTCACGTATCGCGTCATCACGCCTCCTACGTAATCACGTGAACTAAAAACAAGGAAGACATTTACAGCACGAGTCACACGCGGGAACGAAGGTAAATGACGTTAATTTTTGACTGTCTTTTAATACTGTGTGAGCATACATATTAACAGATGTGCAATTAAACGTGTGCATTTACGGGGTGATTTCTCAGGCTTAAAAGCTCACCTTTTATCAAACGCGGGAAGAAAGGTAACTGACGTTGTTCACTGTCTTTTAATACTGTGTAACCATACATATTAACACATGTGCAATTAAACGTGTGCATTTACGGGGTGATTTCTCAGGCTTAAAAGCTCGCCTTTTACTAAAAAGGTAAATGCAAAACTATTTTCAATCAGTTTATTGAAACGCTCCCGTTAAGGATTGCAATAACATATTCGCGAGATAAAAGAACGAAGTAGGGGGAAATGGAGGAACAGCCGCAAACAGCGAAGAGCAAAAAATTTATTAAACAATTGAGAATGCAGCGAGTTAAGCATACAAGCATGTTCATAAGGGAAACAAAGCACGGTGTAAAACGTAAGTTTAAATTAAGTTAATAGAAACGCTCCCGCTGCGGATTGCAATAACATATTCGCGAGATAAAAGTTTAATGAGAAGACACGAGGTATAAACGAAGCACACGCCGTGGCGCAACGTTAGGGGCAACAGTTTCAACCATTCTATGATCTGCTTCTCGCAACTGAAAGACGGCACATGGCGGATGTCAGCCGACTTGCTGACCGCAACGTTAGGGGCTTCAACTATGGCGCTGACGCAACATCTCAGTGCCAACACTTTGCAGACTGTACTTAAAAGACACGCCCTCCTCACTGGACAGTTAAAAACACCAATCAAACTAACGATGACATCAAGTATTACCCAATCAAAAGTAGGAAAGGAGGCATCTTCATAAAATGCGTGTGGGATGATTTGCATGAGACGCTGCTTTAAAAAAAAAATGATAAAAAAAATACGGGATAAATCCCATCCAGTATTGATTCAAAACGGGACGCGCAATTTCATTCTCAAACGTGGCACGATTCCGTATTTTAAAGGACGGGTGGCAACCCTACAGTGCCAGGTAACCACCCATACAATCAGATTGTGATTCAGACTAGGAATGCAATGAATGTAATTACCCCGATCTACATACAAGGCGAAAGTCTTGCAACATTCAAAGATGATGGTTTGGGATAATTAATACTTATTAAGTACAACATTGAACATAAAAGAGCTTATGAAGCCTTCAACCGAAAAAAGCAAGATCTCAGAGATCGTAAAAAAAAAAAAGGAGGTAATGTCGTTTTACTCGTTGTAGATTTTACTCAAACATTACCAGTTATTCCACGAGGGAGACCAGCAGATGAACTCAACGCGTGTTTAAAATCCATGCTTCTCCCACGGTCGGTTATATGTCGCGTGTTCTCGGGTAGGTACACCAAAAAATGTATACATTTAAGCATGTAATGGGCAAAGAAAAAATGAGGTATACCCGAAGGCACTGCAGTAGTACTCAATGTAACTTTACTTCTTAAATGTTAATGTTTTACTGTTTAATAATTTATACGCTTCTTATATATTGTTCAAATTCTTTTATGAAAATACCAGTGACAGCGCAATGCACGATAACATGGAGTGAATACACCATACGCATCTGCCCACGGCCGCCCTGGTGTGCGCAGATAGGAGTTGATTCTAAAATAAAATAAACATAAAAAGAGTAATACATTCATCACCCATAAAGCGGATAGCAGACGTGACGTATTATATGTGTACCACATTTCAAGTCAATACGTGAAACGGTTTGCAAGCTACATGTGATTTAAAATCCTGGACAGACCAACGAAAAGCCACGGTAGCAAATTATAGAAGAAGATTTTACTATTTAATAATTTATATTTATATGAAATGTGCTTCTTATATATTACTTCATATTCTCATATGATAATGATGTTAATGTTGTTTATATTGATTTCTATGTTATTGTAAGTGCATCTATGTGTGTATATGTATGTATGTATGTATGTACGTATGTGTATATATATATATATATATATATATAAAAAATATATATATAAAAAATATATGTGTATATGTATATATAATATATCTGTATATGTGTGTATATGTGTGTGTATATGTGTATATGTATATATATATGACAGCAACACTCATAACAATGACAACACAATTACATTGACAATCATGTTACGTTATTTTTAAAATCTTTCCTTTACTTTTTCATAACCTCTTTAACACACTACTTCTCCGCTGCGAAGCGCGGGTATTTTGCTAGTTATTAATAAAGCATATGTTTAGACAGGTGCATACAAATTTAATTGTCTTGATATTTAGAAATTTTATAATAAGGTCCCACATAAAAAGATTTTGCTTAATGTTGAGTGTGTACTTGGGCACAAAATTGGCTTAAGAACAGTACTCAAAGAGTTCTGGTGCAATATCTGAATCAGACGATGTTAAAAGTGGGTTTTATAGGGTGTTCTGTCCATGACATTAACATTGGGGATGATTGCTGTGGCACACACTTTTTCAAGTCCTTATGATCAATTTTGCTGAAGACACCCATTGGTTTACTCTTTTTTATGAGTGCAATTTCCTGCACAAAATATAAATCCGAAAATGGCCTAAAAATTAGGGTTTTTTGGGTCTAGAGGGCCAAAAATAGAAGGAAACTGCAAAAAGTTTGATGCTTTGCATAACTGGACATCAAGATATGTCAAACGATATATCATATGTGGCGATTTTCTTGTACCAGTCAGTCAGGAAATGCCAGACAAAAAAAAAGATACCTGAAGTGATTTCAAATGTCCACATGACCCAATGACGGCAGCTCAGTGGTAGAAAAAACACTGTTGTAAGCTATTCATTTTGCCCTTTTGTATGGTGCACTCTGTAGTAAAGAGACAAATGGTAATTGATTTGGCAAAGAAAAATATGTTTGAACCATAGTTGCTCGCACCTTCAGTCTTCTATTTTTTTAGTGGGTTAATATACTTTATAATGCAAGAAAAAGATATAGAAATGAAGGTAGAGTATTTATGTCTATAAATAGTTAATATTAATTCTCATTGATTTTTCATTGTCACTTTATGTTTGTGTGGTTTCACTCCAGGTACTCCAGTTTTCCTCCCACTTCCTAAAGACAGGTTGATTGCACATTCTTAATTGGTCACATGTGAATGTGATTGTGTTTGTGTACGAATGTTGAGAAATAAACTGTAGTGCCAGCTGGTGAAAAAAACTTATGTAGAACTTATCTGTTCTATAGTGCCTTTCACATTTATCTATCTATTTATTATATTATGCTTTTCATATCTATCTATCTATCTATCTATCTATCTATCTATCTATCTATCTATCTATCTATCTATCTATCTATCTATCTATCTATCTATCTATCCACATGCTCTCGTGGACCCCATCATAGTGCCAATGTACATCTTGGGCTGTCCAGTGCCAGACCCATAGGACAAATCCAGGCTAAAATTAATTATACCCTTTCCACCATGCTGCCCAATCTGATGCCAGCTTTCCCATTTCTACTGTGCTCCAAAACTTCAGTCCATGAAATCCACAGTCCCCTTATTCTTTTAACTTGCCCTATAAATGTGGAAAAGAACAGGGTGCAACTGCCACCCAAATTTTATACTACACTTGTCCTCTAAATTGCACAATCCTCTACCAAATTGCCCAGTTTCCTATTCTGCCAAAACCCACACCATAATGTTTACACCCCCACCCATGCAATCTTCCAATACTGTGCACTTCTGACTATCCTATAACACATTCATAGCATAAGTCAATTCCAAATCTTATTCTGCCACTGCAAATAGAGTGCTCAGTCCATGGTCATTTCTGCTGTATTCCATAAATCCACATCATACAATCAGTAGTCCTCTTTGCATCCCAGTTTATCATTTACAACACCCATGGAGTCATTCCCACCTTAATTTTATTCTACACTTACTACCAGTCTGCCCAATCCTATGCAAGTTTGCCAGGATTACCTCACCTGGGCACAAATTCACATTGTAAGATCCACAGACCCCCACATCTTAAAACATAACTCCTGCCCCTCAACCTGTCTTGTACTACACTCACAGGTCCAACCTAAATCTTATTCTGCATTTACAATCAGGATAACTATATTAACTTGAATATACATTTTGCCCTCCTTTCCTTCAGGCCTGAAAATTTCTCAATTACTTTCTTATTAAATTGAGTCATTTCATTAAGTCTCCCAAAACAAATTAGCCTTGTACTATTGTCTATAATCAGTGTTTCCCAACTTTTTTTTCTATAGTGGTACACTTTTTGCAACCAAATTCATCCCAAGGCACACCAATATTGTACTAACCACAAATACATATATATCACATGTATGTGCTCAACTGCACGAAAAGATGGGACTGCTGGAGAATCCAGTAAAAAAGCACTGAGATCAGCATTTGCAGACACTGCACTTTGTGAGCACGTTGGTGGCATCTCCAAGCTGCTTCCCCCTTTTCCCTCCACTCTCTGCTTCAGGGGCAACTTATATGCCCACTATCCTCCAGCACAGTGAGACTTGCTGGTGACCACACACCCAAAGCAGATGGATTCAAGCAACATGGAGACATGTCTGAAGTGCTCAAAGTGCCATGTCTGCAAAATAACGATCACAGAGCTGCTTTTATTTCAATTTCTCCAGGTAGACCAGTCCTCCTCAGATAGGTTCAGACCCAAGTGCGCTACACTATCATTTCCACGGCACACCTGGGTGGCTCTCACGGCGCACTACTGTGCTTCATCACACTGGTTGAAAAACACTGCTGTAGATGACTGCAGCTACTTTCATGCAGCTTGCATTTTTCAGAAAGACATTTTAGGTCTCATATACCACTTGTTGTCAACAAAGCGTCGACACTTTGAAACAGCAAACAGGGAAAACAAAGAAAGGCATTATGTACACAACATCCTGTTAGCCAACTCCGTTTGTCATAACAACAATGGAAAAAGTCAATGTGTAAGCTCTTTTTCAATCATTTGCCTGCTACTGAATTCTTAGGTCAGGTCAGTCCGGTCCAAGCTTCTTTATCTTCTTTTTTTCTTCAAGTGAACGATTTATGAAGGGATTTTTCATTGAAGAAATAACTGAATTTTCTTTGATTTCTGAAGTTCCACTTGAAGTTGCCATCTCAGTAAAGTTGCAATCATTCATCTGCACTTACATTAATGGGGGGTGTGAACTGTGAACCATTGACGTAAACTGGAAATATTGTGTTGACGATTGTCCTATCACATTAGATTAAATAAACCTAAAACAAAACTAATTCGCTGCAAATAAATGTGGGAGTGCCTGAAAGCAACCAATTAAAGGGCAGCCTCAGGTCACCTGCTTGCCAAAAGATCAAAGACTTACATATGCTCTCATTTGGCTGGCACCCTTTACTTAGGAAATATAGGTATTCACACAGAAATTAAACAAGTACAAGTCAGAACCAATTCTTAATGGATGTTGACATGTGCTGACACCAGGCACGTTGTGCAGATAAACACATTTATTTCATGATTATTTCACATTACCTAATTAATTTAAGTCTGTAAAATATTTGGAGAGGGGCGGAACCCAGCACCCCACATTACAAACCACCACTGATGAACTGACAATTCATTAAGGGTTAGTTCATACCCTGTGCTCAAGGTACCCAGGACACACTCTAGGTCCCCACAGTCCTGGTAGATTTCAGACAGTTGAGCTATATTCTATTCCTTACAAATATTACATGAAGAAATGGTGACATCATAACATGTTTAATCAGTTTAATTAATTTAAATGGTATGAATGCTATTCCTAAATATGCATACTTTAATGTCATTATATTTGTCGCAATTTGGATGGAACTGGAATCTGAAATACTACACTTGAGTGTTTAAAGTTGCAGATGGAAGATTTAATTCTTTTAAATGAAGCAAAACATGCTTATTTAAAACAAATTTTGTTTTATCGTACCTTTTCTATTGCCATTATGACAATTTCCATCCATCCATTTCAACCTACATCTCTTAGAGATCTGAGGCAACAGCACTAACCACTGTTGCTTCTCAGTATGTGAAATAATAAAACAACATAAAAGAATTTACAAAAACTTGCATGTAGCAAGTTATATCTTCTAAAGGTAATTGTCCTTACACCTCAAAACCACAGATTGTATATTGATAAACATTTGAATGTAATGAAAGGCTATGAATAAATAACTGAATTGAAATTAATGTAAGAAAAGTTGTTGCGCAATTTCCACAGATTGGTACATGTAATTATTCACATTAATTACTTAAAAAATAAAAAATTGTGTTTTTTTTTTAACATTTTTAACATTTTAATTCACTTCCAAATATAAGAATTTCAATCAATTAAAAAAGAAGAAATAATGTTCAGGTATACAGCATATTTTCCATAATGACATGGAAACAATGTGCAAGCAAAGTTTTATTCATCTGTTACAGGAATGTTTTCCATCATTTTATGCTTAATTGGCTTAACTGATTTAATGGTGTGTAGCATTTTAATGAAAAAAGACTTATTGAAAAATATAGCTACTGAATGCCCTTTGCTCAAAAATATCCTCTAGATATAAGTTAATTAAAAGTTTCCAGCCTCTAGCAATTTAATATAGAACCTGATTTCCATTTTTTGATAGCCAGTGTAATCATGGGTGAGATTCATTAAGCGGGGGAAGGGGGGTAAATAATTTCAAAAATTAATATTTTTATGTCTTCTAAATGAAGCTTTTAATGAAGCATATCAAATAATAGTTTTTTCTCCATTTCTCTTTATCTCTAACCTGGCTACTATATGTCTATGCATGTACAGTAGGCATGTTACGACAAAAATGACAATGTGCAAAGTTTTCCTTAACCCCAAATATGTATCCTTACACCAAATGCACCAAAGGCCAATTCCCAACACTTATTAGGCCCCATACTATGGTTCTCTCACTTATTTTCCCATTACAATAAACACAAGCATTTAGGACCACAACAGAATCAGTAATATGCAAAATTCTATTCAAAAATACTAACTTTCTCAAAAAATCATTCTCCACACTCTCCATACATCTCACACTGGATTCATACCAGAAACAGCTAACATTAGAGCAGCAACCAAACCTATTAAGACATTTATATCCATAAATATTTTCATAGGATATACTGTATACCATTCAAAACGAAAGTGTAAAACTGATATGTTCTCCAAGGCTGAAATGTAGTAATCATTAAAATAAGATGTGTAAATGGAGTAAACAATATTTAAGAAATCTTGATGGACTTTTAATGTCTAGAGTAATATCCTGAAGTCAGACTCACTCTAACAGAAGTCCTATAGCAAAATGCCTTCTAAAAAAATGGCCCCAGCTGAGGAATTCCATCTGAAACCTACTTATCCAGGGTAACCATAAAATCTATAATACAGAGCCATGCAGAACTGATTTTTGTAATCCAGCTCCCACAAACTGCTTACACATTTAACCCACTCCTCAAATATAATCCTTCTTGTAGCAGTAAAAATTACTTCTCACACAGCAAAATATTAAGTTATGTCACGTGGGATCCCCTCCAGATTACATATTGCTATGTGTCAATCATTTCTTGTGTAAACGCAATAAACTTTTTACAGAGACCATGTAATACAGTTGAAAATCCAGTAACAGTTAAGAAACCTTTAATAACCAATAATAATTTAGACCTTTACAAACTTTTATAATGGAAGTATAGGTTCAAGTTTAGGTTAGGTACATCAAAAAAACTTTAAAATGAATGAACAAATGATGTCTAAAGATGCAAAGCATAAAAGCCTGCAAAAATTCTTGTAATGTTACAAAGCAGGCAGAAAATGAAAAAGCCCATTTTAAATACTGTACTCTCTTAAACAACAAACTTGTATATGACAAATAAATTTATCAGGTGTAATTGTTCACTACTATACTTACAAATATCAGAGAGCATGGGTATTTCAAAATGTCTTAAATGCACTTTCTGATGGCCAAAATTCATTTAGATATATTCTATAACAACATGCCAGGCACATTGAGGTATCTGAAATGCATTTTGAGATATCTTAAAATGATTTCCGTAACATTTTCATATATCTCAAAAACATTTCACGATATCCTAAAATAATTTTGTGTCTGTTTTGAGATATCTGAAACTCAATTCAAGATAAGTTAAAGTTGCTTTCTATGTTTCAATAGCAGCGTCTGTCATTGTAAGACATTTTGAAATGTATTTGAGTAGATAATCAAGCTAAGTTCAGTGAGAAACTGGCAGGAGCAAAAACTGTACAGATTACCTATTCCTGCTACAATAAAGAGAGTATTACTTGTCAAAATGTACTGTTAACTAGGATTGGTGGGGAGTATGTTAAGAATCCAATAGCCATTAGGCAAACTAAACTTTGGATTTCACGTAGTTTGTCATTGATGGATAATTCATCCATCCATTCATCATCCAACGTGCTTTATCCTAACTACAGGGTCACGGGGGTCTGCTGGAGCCAATCCCAGCCAACACAGGGCGCAAGGCAGGAAACAAATCTCAGGCAGGGTGCCAGCCCACCACAGATGGATAATTCAGCAATTTCTAATTTGTCTTCAGCCTCCCCAGGGTGCACTGTAGTCAGCACACTTCCAAAGCAGCACAAATGTGGGCATAGGTTGAATAGGTAAAAGTAAGATGGGGTCCAAGAAGCCAAAATTTAGTTTCTTGGCGACCAGGTCAGCATTTCAGACCCAAACCTGGTATTCAGCATGCAGCTGTATGTCTGTTGAGGCTGACAATAGAAAAGTGTTCATATTTGGTGCTTTCATTGTACAGAATTTAAGAATTACAAACTATGTAAAACCCACAGTAAAATATCTTTCTTATGTAATCCTGTTAGGAGTACCTTACAAAAATCAAGTTGGCTAAAACCAAAAGTGTGGATTAAATTCTTGGCATCGTTATAAGTAATCTATCTTTTTTTGCATTGTTCCTCAAGTGAAAAAATGCAGTCCTAGTTATTCTGTTCTCGTCTTTGGTGTTTGAACCAGAAACTAAACAGCAGCCAAACTCTACTTCACAAACGATTAATAGAGTCAGGAGACAGCGCTTTGCTCCAATTTTAATTCGATTTAATGAAGTTAGAGTGAAACTGAAAAGAAGTAAAATACAAATAATTACTGATTTAAATAAACAATATAACTTTGCTCTATACTTATCAAATTAACTTAAACTAATACTTACAGACTTTGCTTCGATGGGACTAACACTGACTAATCGTGAAACATGCTGTCTAACTACTGACTTCCTGTAATTCTATTTCCGCTTCCTTACAACTATGTACATGAATATTCATAAGGTTATATTAATATTCATTTGAACATCAAACAGCTATTCTGAGAGGCAGAACACTCCCCGCCTGGCATCTGTGATGCCAGTATTAAATCTAGACTAAACAGATTATAACTTCTTTCATTCTTAATCGTCTGTTGACAAAAGCAAGATAACTTCTGATGCAGGTCTCAGTAATGTCTTTGAAATATCATGGTCTGACGTTTTAAGTTCTACTTTCCGCACTTTCCCATCTGCACTGGGATAGACTGTTTTGACCACTGCCATTGGCCACTTGTTTCGTGCACTGTGATAATTTTTTAGAAGCACAATATCTCCTTTTTGAAGGTTCAGATGACATTTATTCCACTTGTGACGCTGTTGAAGTGTAGAAAGATATTCCTGCCGCCAGCGGGTCCAGAACTTGTCTGCAAGAGCTTGTACTCTTCTCCACTGA